>NW_027478385.1:3636363-3939393 GCF_051014685.1 Ptiloglossa arizonensis
GACTTGCGAAAATTTTGATGGATTCTCAACCATTCCTTAACTTCAGACTCCCATATCTCACGAACGGATTGACGAACTCGAGAAATTCCTGTTGCATCTGAAAGCAGAAGCTCGTCCGAATACAACGGTATGTGTATTCTTACTCTAGGCCATAGTAGTTATTGGTTTCGAGTATCAAACTTGCGAAAATTTTGATGGTTTCTCAACCATTACTTAACTTCGAACTCCCATATCTCGCGAACGGATTGGTTCCGAGTATCAAACTTGCGAAAATTTTGATGGTTTCTCAACCATTACTTAACTTCAAACTCCCATATCTCGCGAACGGATTGACGAACTCGAGAAATTCCTGTTGCATCTGAAAGTAGAAACTCGCCCGATTACAATGGTGTGTGTACTCTTTCCCTAGGCCATTCCAGTTATTGGTTTCGAGTATCAGACTTGCGAAAATTTTGATGGTTTCTCGACCACTCCTTAACTTCAAACTCCCATATCTCCCGAACGGATTGACGAACTCGAGAAATTGCTGTTGCATCTGAAAGCAGAAACTCGCCTGATTACAACGCTATGTATATTTTTGCCCTAGGCCATAGTAGTTATTGGTTTCGAGTAACAGACTTGCGAAAATTTTGATGGTTTCTCGACCACCCCTTAACTTCAAACCCCCATATCTCGCGAACGGATTGACGAACTCGAGAATTTCCTGTAGCATCTGAAAGCAGAAACTCGCCCGATTACAACGGCATGTGTATTTTTGCCCTAGGCCATAGCAGTTATTGGTTTCGAGTATCAGACTTGCGAAAATTTTGATGGTTTCTCGAACACTCCTTAACTTCAAGCTCCCATATCTCCCGAACGGATTGACGAACTCGAGAAATTGCTGTTGCATCTGAAAGCAGAAACTCGCCCGATTACAACGCTATGTGTATTTTTGCCCTAGGCCATAGTAGTTATTGGTTTCTAGTATCAGACTTGCGAAAATTTTGATGGTTTCTCAACCATTCCTTAACTTCAAACTCCCATATCTCGCGAACGGATTGACGAGCTCAAGAAGATCCTGTTGCATCTGAAAGAAGAACCTCGTCCGATTACAACGGTATGTGTATTTTGGCTCTAGGCCATAGTAGTTAATGGTTTCGAGTAACAGACTTGCGAAAATTTTGATGGTTTCTCGACCACTCCTTAACTTCAAACTCCCATATCTCCCGAATGGATTGACGAACTCGAGAAATTCCTGTTGCATCTGAAAGCAGAATCTCGCCCGATTACAACGATACGTGTATTTTTCCCCTAGGCCATAGTAGTTATTGGTCTCGAGTATCAGCCTGGCGAAAATTTTGATGGTTTCTCAACCATTCCTTAACTTCAGACTCCCATATCTCACGAACGGACTGACGAATTCGAGAAATTCCTGTTGCATCTGATAGCAGAAGTTCGCCCGATTACAACGGTATGTGTATTTTTGCCCAAGGCCATAGTAGTTATTGGTTTCGAGTATCAGACTTGCGAAAATTTTAATGGTTTCTCGACCACTCCTTAACTTCAAACTCCCATATCTCCCGAATGGATTGACGAACTCGAGAAATTCCTGTTGCATCTGAAAGCAGAATCTCGCCCGATTACAACGATACGTGTATTTTTCCCCTAGGCCATAGTAGTTATTGGTCTCGAGTATCAGCCTGGCGAAAATTTTGATGGTTTCTCAACCATTCCTTAACTTCAGACTCCCATATCTCCCGAACGGATTGACGAACTCGAGAAATTGCTGTTGCATCTGAAAGCAGAAACTCGCCTGATTACAACGCTATGTATATTTTTGCCCTAGGCCATAGTAGTTATTGGTTTCGAGTAACAGACTTGCGAAAATTTTGATGGTTTCTCGACCACCCCTTAACTTCAAACCCCCGTATCTCGCGAACGGATTGACGAACTCGAGAATTTCCTGTAGCATCTGAAAGCAGAAACTCGCCCGATTACAACGGCATGTGTATTTTTGCCCTAGGCCATAGCAGTTATTGGTTTCGAGTATCAGACTTGCGAAAATTTTGATGGTTTCTCGAACACTCCTTAACTTCAAGCTCCCATATCTCCCGAACGGATTGACGAACTCGAGAAATTGCTGTTGCATCTGAAAGCAGAAACTCGCCCGATTACAACGCTATGTGTATTTTTGCCCTAGGCCATAGTAGTTATTGGTTTCTAGTATCAGACTTGCGAAAATTTTGATGGTTTCTCAACCATTCCTTAACTTCAAACTCCCATATCTCGCGAACGGATTGACGAGCTCAAGAAGATCCTGTTGCATCTGAAAGAAGAACCTCGTCCGATTACAACGGTATGTGTATTTTGGCCCTAGGCCATAGTAGTTAATGGTTTCGAGTAACAGACTTGCGAAAATTTTGATGGTTTCTCGACCACTCCTTAACTTCAAACTCCCATATCTCCCGAATGGATTGACGAACTCGAGAAATTCCTGTTGCATCTGAAAGCAGAATCTCGCCCGATTACAACGATACGTGTATTTTTCCCCTAGGCCATAGTAGTTATTGGTCTCGAGTATCAGCCTGGCGAAAATTTTGATGGTTTCTCAACCATTCCTTAACTTCAGACTCCCATATCTCACGAACGGACTGACGAATTCGAGAAATTCCTGTTGCATCTGATAGCAGAAGTTCGCCCGATTACAACGGTATGTGTATTTTTGCCCAAGGCCATAGTAGTTATTGGTTTCGAGTATCAGACTTGCGAAAATTTTAATGGTTTCTCGACCACTCCTTAACTTCAAACTCCCATATCTCGCGAACGGATTGACGAGCTCAAGAAGATCCTGTTGCATCTGAAAGAAGAACCTCGTCCGATTACAACGGTATGTGTATTTTGGCCCTAGGCCATAGTAGTTAATGGTTTCGAGTAACAGACTTGCGAAAATTTTGATGGTTTCTCGACCACTCCTTAACTTCAAACTCCCATATCTCCCGAATGGATTGACGAACTCGAGAAATTCCTGTTGCATCTGAAAGCAGAATCTCGCCCGATTACAACGATACGTGTATTTTTCCCCTAGGCCATAGTAGTTATTGGTCTCGAGTATCAGACTTGCGAAAATTTTGATGGTTTCTCGAACACTCCTTAACTTCAAGCTCCCATATCTCCCGAACGGATTGACGAACTCGAGAAATTGCTGTTGCATCTGAAAGCAGAAACTCGCCCGATTACAACGCTATGTGTATTTTTGCCCTAGGCCATAGTAGTTATTGGTTTCTAGTATCAGACTTGCGAAAATTTTGATGGTTTCTCAACCATTCCTTAACTTCAAACTCCCATATCTCGCGAACGGATTGACGAGCTCAAGAAGATCCTGTTGCATCTGAAAGAAGAACCTCGTCCGATTACAACGGTATGTGTATTTTTACCCTAGGCCATAGTATTTATTGGTTTCGAGTATCAAACTTGCGAAAATTTTGATGGTTTCTCAACCATTACTTAACTTCAAACTCCCATATCTCGCGAACGGATTGACGAACTCGAGAAATTCCTGCTGCATCTGAAAGTAGAAACTCGCCCGATTACAATGGTGTGTGTACTTTTTCCATAAGCCATTCCAGTTATTGGTTTCGAGTATCAGACTTGCGACATATTTGATGGTTTCTCAACCATTCTTTAAATTCAAACTCCCATATCTCGCGAACGGATTGACGAACTCGAGAAATTCCTGTTGCATCAGAAAGCAGAAACTCGCCCGATTACAACGGTATGTGTATTTTTGCCCTAGGCCATAGTAGATATTGGTTTCAAGTATCAGACTTGCGAAAATTTTGATGGATTCTCAACCATTCCTTAACTTCAGACTCCCATATCTCACGAACGGATTGACGAACTCGAGAAATTCCTGTTGCATCTGAAAGCAGAAACTCGTCCGATTACAACGGTATGTGTATTCTTACCCTAGGCCATAGTTGTTATTGGTTCCGAGTATCAAACTTGCGAAAATTTTGATGGTTTCTCAACCATTACTTTACTTCAAACTCCCATATCTCGCGAACGGATTGACGAACTCGAGAAATTCCTGTTGCATCTGAAAGTAGAAACTCGCCCGATTACAATGGTGTGTGTACTCTTTCCCTAGGCCATTCCAGTTATTGGTTTCGAGTATCAGACTTGCGAAAATTTTGATGGTTTCTCGACCACTCCTTAACTTCAAACTCCCATATCTCCCGAACGGATTGACGAACTCGAGAAATTGCTGTTGCATCTGAAAGCAGAAACTCGCCTGATTACAACGCTATGTATATTTTTGCCCTAGGCCATAGTAGTTATTGGTTTCGAGTAACAGACTTGCGAAAATTTTGATGGTTTCTCGACCACCCCTTAACTTCAAACCCCCATATCTCGCGAACGGATTGTCGAACTGGAGAAATTCCTGTTGCATCAGAAAGCAGAAACTCGCCCGATTACAACGGTATGTGTATTTTGGCCCTAGGCCATAGTAGTTATTGGTTTCGAGTAACAGACTTGCGAAAATTTTGATGGTTTCTCAACCATTCCTTAACTTCAGACTCCCATATCTCACGAACGGACTGACGAACTCGAGAAATTCCTGTTGCATCTGATAGCAGAAGTTCGCCCGATTACAACGGTATGTGTATTCTTACTCTAGGCCATAGTAGTTATTGGTTTCGAGTATCAAACTTGCGAAAATTTTGATGGTTTCTCAACCATTACTTAACTTCGAACTCCCATATCTCGCGAACGGATTGGTTCCGAGTATCAAACTTGCGAAAATTTTGATGGTTTCTCAACCATTACTTAACTTCAAACTCCCATATCTCGCGAACGGATTGACGAACTCGAGAAATTCCTGTTGCATCTGAAAGTAGAAACTCGCCCGATTACAATGGTGTGTGTACTCTTTCCCTAGGCCATTCCAGTTATTGGTTTCGAGTATCAGACTTGCGAAAATTTTGATGGTTTCTCGACCACTCCTTAACTTCAAACTCCCATATCTCCCGAACGGATTGACGAACTCGAGAAATTGCTGTTGCATCTGATAGCAGAAACTCGCCTGATTACAGCGCTATGCATATTTTTGCCCTAGGCCATAGTAGTTATTGGTTTCGAGTAACAGACTTGCGAAAATTTTGATGGTTTCTCGACCACCCCTTAACTTCAAACCCCCATATCTCGCGAACGGATTGACGAACTCGAGAATTTCCTGTAGCATCTGAAAGCAGAAACTCGCCCGATTACAACGGTATGTGTATTTTTGCCCTAGGCCATAGCAGTTATTGGTTTCGAGTATCAGACTTGCGAAAATTTTGATGGTTTCTCGAACACTCCTTAACTTCAAGCTCCCATATCTCCCGAACGGATTGACGAACTCGAGAAATTGCTGTTGCATCTGAAAGCAGAAACTCGCCCGATTACAACGCTATGTGTATTTTTGCCCTAGGCCATAGTAGTTATTGGTTTCTAGTATCAGACTTGCGAAAATTTTGATGGTTTCTCAACCATTCCTTAACTTCAAACTCCCATATCTCGCGAACGGATTGACGAACTCAAGAAGTTCCTGTTGCATCTGAAAGCAGAACCTCGTCCGATTACAACGGTATGTGTATTTTGGCCCTAGGCCATAGTAGTTAATGGTTTCGAGTAACAGACTTGCGAAAATTTTGATGGTTTCTCGACCACTCCTTAACTTCAAACTCCCATATCTCCCGAATGGATTGACGAACTCGAGAAATTCCTGTTGCATCTGAAAGCAGAATCTCGCCCGATTACAACGATACGTGTATTTTTCCCCTAGGCCATAGTAGTTATTGGTCTCGAGTATCAGCCTGGCGAAAATTTTGATGGTTTCTCAACCATTCCTTAACTTCAGACTCCCATATCTCACGAACGGACTGACGAATTCGAGAAATTCCTGTTGCATCTGATAGCAGAAGTTCGCCCGATTACAACGGTATGTGTATTTTTGCCCAAGGCCATAGTAGTTATTGGTTTCGAGTATCAGACTTGCGAAAATTTTAATGGTTTCTCGACCACTCCTTAACTTCAAACTCCCATATCTCCCGAACGGATTGACGAACTCGAGAAATTGCTGTTGCATCTGAAAGCAGAAACTCGCCCGATTACAACGGTATGTGTATTTTTGCCCTAGGCCATAGTAGATATTGGTTTCGAGTATCAGACTTGCGAAAATTTTGATGGATTCTCAACCATTCCTTAACTTCAGACTCCCATATCTCACGAACGGATTGACGAACTCGAGAAATTCCTGTTGCATCTGAAAGCAGAAACTCGTCCGATTACAACGGTATGTGTATTCTTACCCTAGGCCATAGTAGTTATTGGTTTCGAGTATCAGACTTGCGAAAATTTTGATGGTTTCTCAACCATTCCTTAACTTCAGACTCCCATATCTCACGAACGGATTGACGAACTCGAGAAATTCCTGTTGCATCTGAAAGCAGAAACTCGTCCGATTACAAAGGTATGTGTATTTTTACCCTAGGCCATAGTATTTATTGGTTTCGAGTATCAAACTTGCGAAAATTTTGATGGTTTCTCGACCACTCCTTAACTTCAAACTCCCATATCTCCCGAACGGATTGACGAACTCGAGAAATTGCTGTTGCATCTGATAGCAGAAACTCGCCTGATTACAACGCTATGCATATTTTTGCCCTAGGCCATAGTAGTTATTGGTTTCGAGTAACAGACTTGCGAAAATTTTGATAGTTTCTCGACCACCCCTTAACTTCAAACCCCCATATCTCGCGAACGGATTGACGAACTCGAGAATTTCCTGTAGCATCTGAAAGCAGAAACTCGCCCGATTACAACGGTATGTGTATTTTTGCCCTAGGCCATAGCAGTTATTGGTTTCGAGTATCAGACTTGCGAAAATTTTGATGGTTTCTCGAACACTCCTTAACTTCAAGCTCCCATATCTCCCGAACGGATTGACGAACTCGAGAAATTGCTGTTGCATCTGAAAGCAGAAACTCGCCCGATTACAACGCTATGTGTATTTTTGCCCTAGGCCATAGTAGTTATTTGTTTCTAGTATCAGACTTGCGAAAATTTTGATGGTTTCTCAACCATTCCTTAACTTCAAACTCCCATATCTCGCGAACGGATTGACGAACTCGAGAAGTTCCTGTTGCATCTGAAAGCAGAACCTCGTCCGATTACAACGGTATGTGTATTTTGGCCCTAGGCCATAGTAGTTAATGGTTTCGAGTAACAGACTTGCGAAAATTTTGATGGTTTCTCGACCACTCCTTAACTTCAAACTCCCATATCTCCCGAATGGATTGACGAACTCGAGAAATTCCTGTTGCATCTGAAAGCAGAATCTCGCCCGATTACAACGGTACGTGTATTTTTCCCCTAGGCCATAGTAGTTATTGGTCTCGAGTATCAGCCTGGCGAAAATTTTGATGGTTTCTCAACCATTCCTTAACTTCAAACTCCCATACCTCGCGAACGGATTGTCGAACTGGAGAAATTCCTGTTGCATCAGAAAGCAGAAACTCGCCCGATTACAACGGTATGTGTATTTTGGCCCTAGGCCATAGTAGTTATTGGTTTCGAGTAACAGACTTGCGAAAATTTTGATGGTTTCTCAACCATTCCTTAACTTCAGACTCCCATATCTCACGAACGGACTGACGAACTCGAGAAATTCCTGTTGCATCTGATAGCAGAAGTTCGCCCGATTACAACGGTATGTGTATTTTTGCCCAAGGCCATAGTAGTTATTCGTTTCGAGTATCAGACTTGCGAAAATTTTGATGGTTTCTCAACCATTCCTTAACTTCAGACTCCCATATCTCACGAACGGATTGACGAACTCGAGAAATTCCTGTTGCATCTGAAAGCAGAAACTCGTCCGATTTCAACGGTATGTGTATTTTTACCCTAGGCCATAGTAGTTATTGGTTTCGAGTATCAAACTTGCGAAAATTTTGATGGTTTCTCAACCATTACTTAATTTCAAACTCCCATATCTCGCGAACGGATTGACGAACTAGAGAAATTCCGGTTGTATCTGAAAGTAGAAACTCGCCCGATTACAATGGTGTGTGTACTCTTTCCCTAGGCCATTCCAGTTATTGGTTTCGAGTATCAGACTTGCGACAATTTTGATGGTTTCTCAACCATTCCTTAAATTCAAACTCCCATATCTCGCGAACGAATTGACGAACTCGAGAAATTCCTGTTGCATCTGAAAGTAGAAACTCGCCCGATTACAACGCTATGTGTATTTTTCCCCTAGGCCATAGTAGTTATTGGTTTCGAGGATCAGCCTGGCGAAAATTCTGATGGTTTCTCAACCATTCCTTAACTTCAGACTCGCATATCTCGCGAGCGGATTGACGAACTCGAGAAATTCCTGTTGCATCTGAAAGCAGACACTCGCCCGATTACAACGCTATGTGTATTTTTCCCCTAGGCCATAGTAGTTATTGGTTTCGAGGATCAGCCTGGCGAAAATTCTGATGGTTTCTCAACCATTCCTTAACTTCAGACTCGCATATCTCGCGAGCGGATTGACGAACTCGAGAAATTCCTGTTGCATCTAAAAGTAGAAGTTCGCCCGACTACAACGGTATGTGTATTTTTGCCCTAGGCCATAGTAGTTATTGGTTTCGAGTATCAGACTTGCGAAAATTTTGATGGTTTCTCAACCATTCCTTAACTTCAAGCTCCCATACCTCGTGAATGGATTGTCGAACTGGAGAAATTCCTGTTGCATCAGAAAGCAGAAACTCGCCCGATTACAACGGTATGTGTATTTTTGCCCAAGGCCATAGTAGTTATTGGTTTCGAGTATCAGACTTGCGAAAATTTTGATGGTTTCTCAACCATTCCTTAACTTCAGACTCCCATATCTCACGAACGGATTGACGAACTCGAGAAATTCCTGTTGCATCTGAAAGCAGAAACTCGTCCGATTACAACGGTATGTGTATTTTTACCCTAGGCCATAGTAGTTATTGGTTTCGAGTATCAAACTTGCGAAAATTTTGATGGTTTCTCAACCATTACTTAACTTCAAACTCCCATATCTCGCGAACGGATTGACGAACTCGAGAAATTCCTGTTGCATCTGAAAGTAGAAACTCGCCCGATTACAATGGTGTGTGTACTCTTTCCCTAGGCCATTCCAGTTATTGGTTTCGAGTATCAGACTTGCGAAAATTTTGATGGTTTCTCAACCATTCCTTAACTTCAGACTCCCATATCTCACGAACGGATTGACGAACTCGAGAAATTCCTGTTGCATCTGAAAGCAGAAACTCGTCCGATTACAACGGTATGTGTATTTTTACCCTAGGCCATAGTAGTTATTGGTTTCGAGTATCAAACTTGCGAAAATTTTGATGGTTTCTCAACCATTACTTAACTTCAAACTCCCATATCTCGCGAACGGATTGACGAACTCGAGAAATTCCTGTTGCATCTGAAAGTAGAAACTCGCCCGATTACAATGGTGTGTGTACTCTTTCCCTAGGCCATTCCAGTTATTGGTTTCGAGTGTCAGACTTGCGAAAATTTTGATGGTTTCTCGACCACTCCTTAACTTCAAACTCCCATATCTCCCGAACGGATTGACGAACTCGAGAAATTGCTGTTGCATCTGATAGCAGAAGTTCGCCCGATTACAACGGTATGTGTATTCTTACTCTAGGCCATAGTAGTTATTGGTTTCGAGTATCAAACTTGCGAAAATTTTGATGGTTTCTCAACCATTACTTAACTTCGAACTCCCATATCTCGCGAACGGATTGGTTCCGAGTATCAAACTTGCGAAAATTTTGATGGTTTCTCAACCATTACTTAACTTCAAACTCCCATATCTCGCGAACGGATTGACGAACTCGAGAAATTCCTGTTGCATCTGAAAGTAGAAACTCGCCCGATTACAATGGTGTGTGTACTCTTTCCCTAGGCCATTCCAGTTATTGGTTTCGAGTATCAGACTTGCGAAAATTTTGATGGTTTCTCGACCACTCCTTAACTTCAAACTCCCATATCTCCCGAACGGATTGACGAACTCGAGAAATTGCTGTTGCATCTGATAGCAGAAACTCGCCTGATTACAGCGCTATGCATATTTTTGCCCTAGGCCATAGTAGTTATTGGTTTCGAGTAACAGACTTGCGAAAATTTTGATGGTTTCTCGACCACCCCTTAACTTCAAACCCCCATATCTCGCGAACGGATTGACGAACTCGAGAATTTCCTGTAGCATCTGAAAGCAGAAACTCGCCCGATTACAACGGTATGTGTATTTTTGCCCTAGGCCATAGCAGTTATTGGTTTCGAGTATCAGACTTGCGAAAATTTTGATGGTTTCTCAACCATTCCTTAACTTCAGACTCCCATATCTCACGAACGGATTGACGAACTCGAGAAATTCCTGTTGCATCTGAAAGCAGAAACTCGTCCGATTACAACGGTATGTGTATTCTTACCCTAGGCCATAGTGGTTATTGGTTTCGAGTATCAGACTTGCGAAAATTTTGATGGTTTCTCAACCATTCCTTAACTTCAGACTCCCATATCTCACGAACGGATTGACGAACTCGAGAAATTCCTGTTGCATTTGAAAGCAGAAACTCGTCCGATTACAACGGTATGTGTATTTTTACCCTAGGCCATAGTAGTTATTGGTTTCGAGTATCAAACTTGCGAAAATTTTGATGGTTTCTCAACCATTACTTAACTTCAAACTCCCATATCTCGCGAACGGATTGACGAACTCGAGAAATTCCTGCTGCATCTGAAAGTAGAAACTCGCCCGATTACAATGGTGTGTGTACTTTTTCCATAAGCCATTCCAGTTATTGGTTTCGAGTATCAGACTTGCGACATATTTGATGGTTTCTCAACCATTCCTTAAATTCAAACTCCCATATCTCGCGAACGGATTGACGAACTCGAGAAATTCCTGTTGCATCAGAAAGCAGATACTCGCCCGATTACAACGGTATGTGTATTTTTGCCCTAGGCCATAGTAGATATTGGTTTCAAGTATCAGACTTGCGAAAATTTTGATGGATTCTCAACCATTCCTTAACTTCAGACTCCCATATCTCACGAACGGATTGACGAACTCGAGAAATTCCTGTTGCATCTGAAAGCAGAAGCTCGTCCGAATACAACGGTATGTGTATTTTTACCCTAGGCCATAGTAGTTATTGGTTTCGAGTATCAAACTTGCGAAAATTTTGATGGTTTCTCAACCATTACTTAACTTCAAACTCCCATATCTCGCGAACGGATTGACGAACTCGAGAAATTCCTGTTGCATCTGAAAGTAGAAACTCGCCCGATTACAATGGTGTGTGTACTCTTTCCCTAGGCCATTCCAGTTATTGGTTTCGAGTGTCAGACTTGCGAAAATTTTGATGGTTTCTCGACCACTCCTTAACTTCAAACTCCCATATCTCCCGAACGGATTGACGAACTCGAGAAATTGCTGTTGCATCTGATAGCAGAAGTTCGCCCGATTACAACGGTATGTGTATTCTTACTCTAGGCCATAGTAGTTATTGGTTTCGAGTATCAAACTTGCGAAAATTTTGATGGTTTCTCAACCATTACTTAACTTCGAACTCCCATATCTCGCGAACGGATTGGTTCCGAGTATCAAACTTGCGAAAATTTTGATGGTTTCTCAACCATTACTTAACTTCAAACTCCCATATCTCGCGAACGGATTGACGAACTCGAGAAATTCCTGTTGCATCTGAAAGTAGAAACTCGCCCGATTACAATGGTGTGTGTACTCTTTCCCTAGGCCATTCCAGTTATTGGTTTCGAGTATCAGACTTGCGAAAATTTTGATGGTTTCTCGACCACTCCTTAACTTCAAACTCCCATATCTCCCGAACGGATTGACGAACTCGAGAAATTGCTGTTGCATCTGATAGCAGAAACTCGCCTGATTACAGCGCTATGCATATTTTTGCCCTAGGCCATAGTAGTTATTGGTTTCGAGTAACAGACTTGCGAAAATTTTGATGGTTTCTCGACCACCCCTTAACTTCAAACCCCCATATCTCGCGAACGGATTGACGAACTCGAGAATTTCCTGTAGCATCTGAAAGCAGAAACTCGCCCGATTACAACGGTATGTGTATTTTTGCCCTAGGCCATAGCAGTTATTGGTTTCGAGTATCAGACTTGCGAAAATTTTGATGGTTTCTCAACCATTCCTTAACTTCAGACTCCCATATCTCACGAACGGATTGACGAACTCGAGAAATTCCTGTTGCATCTGAAAGCAGAAACTCGTCCGATTACAACGGTATGTGTATTCTTACCCTAGGCCATAGTGGTTATTGGTTTCGAGTATCAGACTTGCGAAAATTTTGATGGTTTCTCAACCATTCCTTAACTTCAGACTCCCATATCTCACGAACGGATTGACGAACTCGAGAAATTCCTGTTGCATTTGAAAGCAGAAACTCGTCCGATTACAACGGTATGTGTATTTTTGCCCTAGGCCATAGTAGATATTGGTTTCAAGTATCAGACTTGCGAAAATTTTGATGGATTCTCAACCATTCCTTAACTTCAGACTCCCATATCTCACGAACGGATTGACGAACTCGAGAAATTCCTGTTGCATCTGAAAGCAGAAGCTCGTCCGAATACAACGGTATGTGTATTCTTACTCTAGGCCATAGTAGTTATTGGTTTCGAGTATCAAACTTGCGAAAATTTTGATGGTTTCTCAACCATTACTTAACTTCGAACTCCCATATCTCGCGAACGGATTGGTTCCGAGTATCAAACTTGCGAAAATTTTGATGGTTTCTCAACCATTACTTAACTTCAAACTCCCATATCTCGCGAACGGATTGACGAACTCGAGAAATTCCTGTTGCATCTGAAAGTAGAAACTCGCCCGATTACAATGGTGTGTGTACTCTTTCCCTAGGCCATTCCAGTTATTGGTTTCGAGTATCAGACTTGCGAAAATTTTGATGGTTTCTCGACCACTCCTTAACTTCAAACTCCCATATCTCCCGAACGGATTGCCGAACTCGAGAAATTGCTGTTGCATCTGAAAGCAGAAACTCGCCTGATTACAACGCTATGTATATTTTTGCCCTAGGCCATAGTAGTTATTGGTTTCGAGTAACAGACTTGCGAAAATTTTGATGGTTTCTCGACCACCCCTTAACTTCAAACCCCCATATCTCGCGAACGGATTGACGAACTCGAGAATTTCCTGTAGCATCTGAAAGCAGAAACTCGCCCGATTACAACGGTATGTGTATTTTTGCCCTAGGCCATAGCAGTTATTGGTTTCGAGTATCAGACTTGCGAAAATTTTGATGGTTTCTCGAACACTCCTTAACTTCAAGCTCCCATATCTCCCGAACGGATTGACGAACTCGAGAAATTGCTGTTGCATCTGAAAGCAGAAAGTCGCCCGATTACAACGCTATGTGTATTTTTGCCCTAGGCCATAGTAGTTATTGGTTTCTAGTATCAGACTTGCGAAAATTTTGATGGTTTCTCAACCATTCCTTAACTTCAAACTCCCATATCTCGCGAACGGATTGACGAACTCAAGAAGTTCCTGTTGCATCTGAAAGCAGAACCTCGTCCGATTACAACGGTATGTGTATTTTGGCCCTAGGCCATAGTAGTTAATGGTTTCGAGTAACAGACTTGCGAAAATTTTGATGGTTTCTCGACCACTCCTTAACTTCAAACTCCCATATCTCCCGAATGGATTGACGAACTCGAGAAATTCCTGTTGCATCTGAAAGCAGAATCTCGCCCGATTACAACGATACGTGTATTTTTCCCCTAGGCCATAGTAGTTATTGGTCTCGAGTATCAGCCTGGCGAAAATTTTGATGGTTTCTCAACCATTCCTTAACTTCAGACTCCCATATCTCACGAACGGACTGACGAATTCGAGAAATTCCTGTTGCATCTGATAGCAGAAGTTCGCCCGATTACAACGGTATGTGTATTTTTGCCCAAGGCCATAGTAGTTATTGGTTTCGAGTATCAGACTTGCGAAAATTTTAATGGTTTCTCGACCACTCCTTAACTTCAAACTCCCATATCTCCCGAACGGATTGACGAACTCGAGAAATTGCTGTTGCATCTGAAAGCAGAAACTCGCCCGATTACAACGGTATGTGTATTTTTGCCCTAGGCCATAGTAGATATTGGTTTCGAGTATCAGACTTGCGAAAATTTTGATGGATTCTCAACCATTCCTTAACTTCAGACTCCCATATCTCACGAACGGATTGACGAACTCGAGAAATTCCTGTTGCATCTGAAAGCAGAAACTCGTCCGATTACAACGGTATGTGTATTCTTACCCTAGGCCATAGTAGTTATTGGTTTCGAGTATCAGACTTGCGAAAATTTTGATGGTTTCTCAACCATTCCTTAACTTCAGACTCCCATATCTCACGAACGGATTGACGAACTCGAGAAACTCCTGTTGCATCTGAAAGCAGAAACTCGTCCGATTACAACGGTATGTGTATTTTTACCCTAGGCCATAGTATTTATTGGTTTCGAGTATCAAACTTGCGAAAATTTTGATGGTTTCTCGACCACTCCTTAACTTCAAACTCCCATATCTCCCGAACGGATTGACGAACTCGAGAAATTGCTGTTGCATCTGATAGCAGAAACTCGCCTGATTACAACGCTATGCATATTTTTGCCCTAGGCCATAGTAGTTATTGGTTTCGAGTAACAGACTTGCGAAAATTTTGATAGTTTCTCGACCACCCCTTAACTTCAAACCCCCATATCTCGCGAACGGATTGACGAACTCGAGAATTTCCTGTAGCATCTGAAAGCAGAAACTCGCCCGATTACAACGGTATGTGTATTTTTGCCCTAGGCCATAGCAGTTATTGGTTTCGAGTATCAGACTTGCGAAAATTTTGATGGTTTCTCGAACACTCCTTAACTTCAAGCTCCCATATCTCCCGAACGGATTGACGAACTCGAGAAATTGCTGTTGCATCTGAAAGCAGAAACTCGCCCGATTACAACGCTATGTGTATTTTTGCCCTAGGCCATAGTAGTTATTTGTTTCTAGTATCAGACTTGCGAAAATTTTTATGGTTTCTCAACCATTCCTTAACTTCAAACTCCCATATCTCGCGAACGGATTGACGAACTCGAGAAGTTCCTGTTGCATCTGAAAGCAGAACCTCGTCCGATTACAACGGTATGTGTATTTTGGCCCTAGGCCATAGTAGTTGATGGTTTCGAGTAACAGACTTGCGAAAATTTTGATGGTTTCTCGACCACTCCTTAACTTCAAACTCCCATATCTCCCGAATGGATTGACGAACTCGAGAAATTCCTGTTGCATCTGAAAGCAGAATCTCGCCCGATTACAACGGTACGTGTATTTTTCCCCTAGGCCATAGTAGTTATTGGTCTCGAGTATCAGCCTGGCGAAAATTTTGATGGTTTCTCAACCATTCCTTAACTTCAAACTCCCATACCTCGCGAACGGATTGTCGAACTGGAGAAATTCCTGTTGCATCAGAAAGCAGAAACTCGCCCGATTACAACGGTATGTGTATTTTGGCCCTAGGCCATAGTAGTTATTGGTTTCGAGTAACAGACTTGCGAAAATTTTGATGGTTTCTCAACCATTCCTTAACTTCAGACTCCCATATCTCACGAACGGACTGACGAACTCGAGAAATTCCTGTTGCATCTGATAGCAGAAGTTCGCCCGATTACAACGGTATGTGTATTTTTGCCCAAGGCCATAGTAGTTATTCGTTTCGAGTATCAGACTTGCGAAAATTTTGATGGTTTCTCAACCATTCCTTAACTTCAGACTCCCATATCTCACGAACGGATTGACGAACTCGAGAAATTCCTGTTGCATCTGAAAGCAGAAACTCGTCCGATTACAACGGTATGTGTATTTTTACCCTAGGCCATAGTAGTTATTGGTTTCGAGTATCAAACTTGCGAAAATTTTGATGGTTTCTCAACCATTACTTAATTTCAAACTCCCATATCTCGCGAACGGATTGACGAACTAGAGAAATTCCGGTTGTATCTGAAAGTAGAAACTCGCCCGATTACAATGGTGTGTGTACTCTTTCCCTAGGCCATTCCAGTTATTGGTTTCGAGTATCAGACTTGCGACAATTTTGATGGTTTCTCAACCATTCCTTAAATTCAAACTCCCATATCTCGCGAACGAATTGACGAACTCGAGAAATTCCTGTTGCATCTGAAAGCAGAAACTCGTCCGATTACAACGGTATGTGTATTTTTGCCCTAGGCCATAGTAGTTATTAGTTTCGAGTATCAGACTTGCGAAAATTTTGATGGTTTCTCAACCATTCCGTAACTTCAAACTCCCATATCTCGCGAACGGATTGACGAACTCTAGAAATTCCCGTTGCATCTGAAAGCAGGACCTCACCCGATTACAACGGTATGTGTATTTTTGCCCTAGGCCATAGTAGTTATTGGTTTCGAGTATCAGACTAGCGATAATTTTGATGGTTTCTCAACCATTCCTTAACTTCAGACCCCCAAATCTCGCGAACGGATTGACGAACTCGAGAAATTCCTGTTGCATCTGAAAGCAGACACTCGCCCGATTACAACGCTATGTGTATTTTTCCCCTAGGCCATAGTAGTTATTGGTTTCGAGGATCAGCCTGGCGAAAATTCTGATGGTTTCTCAACCATTCCTTAACTTCAGACTCCCATATCTCGCGAGCGGATTGACGAACTCGAGAAATTCCTGTTGCATCTAAAAGTAGAAGTTCGCCCGACTACAACGGTATGTGTATTTTTGCCCTAGGCCATAGTAGTTATTGGTTTCGAGTATCAGACTTGCGAAAATTTTGATGGTTTCTCAACCATTCCTTAACTTCAAGCTCCCATACCTCGTGAATGGATTGTCGAACTGGAGAAATTCCTGTTGCATCAGAAAGCAGAAACTCGCCTGATTACAACGGTATGTATATTTTTGCCCAAGGCCATAGTAGTTATTGGTTTCGAGTAACAGACTTGCGAAAATTTTGATGGTTTCGACCACCCCTTAACTTCAAACCCCCATATCTCGCGAACGGATTGACGAACTCGAGAATTTCCTGTAGCATCTGAAAGCAGAAACTCGCCCGATTACAACGGTATGTGTATTTTTGCCCTAGGCCATAGCAGTTATTGGTTTCGTGTATCAGACTTGCGAAAATTTTGATGGTTTCTCGAACACTCCTTAACTTCAAGCTCCCATATCTCCCGAATGGATTGACGAACTCGAGAAATTGCTGTTGCATCTGAAAGCAGAAACTCGCCCGATTACAACGCTATGTGTATTTTTGCCCTAGGCCATAGTAGTTATTGGTTTCTAGTATCAGACTTGCGAAAATTTTGATGGTTTCTCAACCATGCCTTAACTTCAAACTCCCATATCTCGCGAACGGATTGACGAACTCGAGAAGTTCCTGTTGCATCTGAAAGCAGAACCTCGTCCGATTACAACGGTATGAGTATTTTGGCCCTAGGCCATAGTAGTTAATGGTTTCGAGTAACAGACTTGCGAAAATTTTGATGGTTTCTCGACCACTCCTTAACTTCAAACTCCCATATCTCCCGAATGGATTGACGAACTCGAGAAATTCCTGTTGCATCTGAAAGCAGAATCTCGCCCGATTACAACGGTACGTGTATTTTTCCCCTAGGCCATAGTAGTTATTCGTTTCGAGTATCAGACTTGCGAAAATTTTGATGGTTTCTCAACCATTCCTTAACTTCAGACTCCCATATCTCACGAACGGATTGACGAACTCGAGAAATTACTGTTGCATCTGAAAGCAGAAACTCGTCCGATTACAACGGTATGTGTATTTTTACCCTAGGCCATAGTAGTTATTGGTTTCGAGTATCAAACTTGCGAAAATTTTGATGGTTTCTCAACCATTACTTAATTTCAAACTCCCATATCTCGCGAACGGATTGACGAACTAGAGAAATTCCGGTTGTATCTGAAAGTAGAAACTCGCCCGATTACAATGGTGTGTGTACTCTTTCCCTAGGCCATTCCAGTTATTGGTTTCGAGTATCAGACTTGCGACAATTTTGATGGTTTCTCAACCATTCCTTAAATTCAAACTCCCATATCTCGCGAACGAATTGACGAACTCGAGAAATTCCTGTTGCATCTGAAAGCAGAAACTCGTCCGATTACAACGGTATGTGTATTTTTGCCCTAGGCCATAGTAGTTATTACTTTCGAGTATCAGACTTGCGATAATTTTGATGGTTTCTCAACAATTCCGTAACTTCAAACTCCCATATCTCGCGAACGGATTGACGAACTCTAGAAATTCCCGTTGCATCTGAAAGCAGGACCTCACCCGATTACAACGGTATGTGTATTTTTGCCCTAGGCCATAGTAGTTATTGGTTTCGAGTATCAGACTAGCGATAATTTTGATGGTTTCTCAACCATTCCTTAACTTCAGACTCCCAAATCTCGCGAACGGATTGACGAACTCGAGAAATTCCTGTTGCATCTGAAAGCAGACACTCGCCCGATTACAACGCTATGTGTATTTTTCCCCTAGGCCATAGTAGTTATTGGTTTCGAGGATCAGCCTGGCGAAAATTCTGATGGTTTCTCAACCATTCCTTAACTTCAGACTCCCATATCGCGCGAGCGGATTGACGAACTCGAGAAATTCCTGTTGCATCTGAAAGTAGAAGTTCGCCCGACTACAACGGTATGTGTATTTTTGCCCTAGGCCATAGTAGTTATTGGTTTCGAGTATCAGACTTGCGAAAATTTTGATGGTTTCTCAACCATTCCTTAACTTCAAGCTCCCATACCTCGTGAATGGATTGTCGAACTGGAGAAATTCCTGTTGCATCAGAAAGCAGAAACTCGCCCGATTACAACGGTATGTGTATTTTTGCCCAAGGCCATAGTAGTTATTGGTTTCGAGTATCAGACTTGCGAAAATTTTGATGGTTTCTCAACCATTCCTTAACTTCAGACTCCCATATCTCACGAACGGATTGACGAACTCGAGAAATTCCTGTTGCATCTGAAAGCAGAAACTCGTCCGATTACAACGGTATGTGTATTTTTACCCTAGGCCATAGTAGTTATTGGTTTCGAGTATCAAACTTGCGAAAATTTTGATGGTTTCTCAACCATTACTTAATTTCAAACTCCCATATCTCGCGAACGGATTGACGTACTAGAGAAATTCCGGTTGTATCTGAAAGTAGAAACTAGCCCGATTACAATGGTGTGTGTACTCTTTCCCTAGGCCATTCCAGTTATTGGTTTCGAGTATCAGACTTGCGACAATTTTGATGGTTTCTCAACCATTCCTTAAATTCAAACTCCCATATCTCGCGAACGAATTGACGAACTCGAGAAATTCCTGTTGCATCTGAAAGCAGAAACTCGTCCGATTACAACGGTATGTGTATTTTTGCCCTAGGCCATAGTAGTTATTGGTTTCTAGTATCGGACTTGCGAAAATTTTGATGGTTTCTCGACCACTCCTTAACTTCAAACTCCCATATCTCCCGAATGGATTGACGAACTCGAGAAATTCCTGTTGCATCTGAAAGCAGAATCTCGCCCGATTACAACGGTACGTGTATTTTTCCCCTAGGCCATAGTAGTTATTGTTCTCGAGTATCAGCCTGGCGAAAATTTTGATGGTTTCTCAACCATTCCTTAACTTCAAACTCCCATATCTCGCGAACGGATTGACGAACACGAGAAATTCCTGTTGCATCTGAATGTAGAAGTTCGCCCGATTACAACGGTATGTGTATTTTTGCCCTAGGCCATAGTAGTTATTGGTTTCGAGTATCAGACTTGCGAAAATTTTGATGGTTTCTCAACCATTCCTTAACTTCAAACTCCCATACCTCGCGAACGGATTGTCGAACTGGAGAAATTCCTGTTGCATCAGAAAGCAGAAACTCGCCCGATTACAACGGTATGTGTATTTTGGCCCTAGGCCATAGTAGTTATTGGTTTCGAGTAACAGACTTGCGAAAATTTTGATGGTTTCTCAACCATTCCTTAACTTCAGACTCCCATATCTCACGAACGGACTGACGAACTCGAGAAATTCCTGTTGCATCTGATAGCAGAAGTTCGCCCGATTACAACGGTATGTGTATTTTTGCCCAAGGCCATAGTAGTTATTGGTTTCGAGTATCAGACTTGCGAAAATTTTGATGGTTTCTCAACCATTCCTTAACTTCAGACTCCCATATCTCACGAACGGATTGACGAACTCGAGAAATTCCTGTTGCATCTGAAAGCAGAAACTCGTCCGATTACAACGGTATGTGTATTTTTACCCTAGGCCATAGTAGTTATTGGTTTCGAGTATCAAACTGGCGAAAATTTTGATGGTTTCTCAACCATTACTTAATTTCAAACTCCCATATCTCGCGAACGGATTGACGAACTAGAGAAATTCCGGTTGTATCTGAAAGTAGAAACTCGCCCGATTACAATGGTGTGTGTACTCTTTCCCTAGGCCATTCCAGTTATTGGTTTCGAGTATCAGACTTGCGACAATTTTGATGGTTTCTCAACCATTCCTTAAATTCAAACTCCCATATCTCGCGAACTGATTGACGAACTCGAGAAATTCTTGTTGCATCTGAAAGTAGAAACTCGCCCGATTACAATGGTGTGTGTACTTTTTCCCTAGGCCATTCCAGTTATTGGTTTCGAGTATCAGACTTGCGACATATTTGATGGTTTCTCAACCATTCCTTAAATTCAAACTCCCATATCTCGCGAACGGATTGACGAACTCGAGAAATTCCTGTTGCATTAGAAAGCAGAAACTCGCCCGATTACAACGGTATGTGTATTCTTACCCTAGGCCATAGTAGTTATTGGTTTCGAGTATCAGACTTGCGAAAATTTTGATGGTTTCTCAACCATTCCTTAACTTCAGACTCCCATATCTCACGAACGGATTGACGAACTCGAGAAACTCCTGTTGCATCTGAAAGCAGAAACTCGTCCGATTACAACGGTATGTGTATTTTTGCCCTAGGCCATAGTAGATATTGGTTTCGAGTATCAGACTTGCGAAAATTTTGATGGATTCTCAACCATTCCTTAACTTCAGACTCCCATATCTCACGAACGGATTGACGAACTCGAGAAATTCCTGTTGCATCTGAAAGCAGAAACTCGTCCGATTACAACGGTATGTGTATTCTTACCCTAGGCCATAGTAGTTATTGGTTTCGAGTATCAAACTTACGAAAATTTTGATGGTTTCTCAACCATTACTTAACTTCAAACTCCCATATCTCGCGAACTGATTGACGAACTCGAGAATTTCCTGTAGCAACTGAAAGCAGAAACTCGCCCGATTACAACGGTATGTGTATTTTTGCCCTAGGCCATAGTAGTTATTGGTTTCGAGTATCAGACTTGCGAAAATGTTGATGGTTTCCCGAACACTCCTTAACTTCAAGCTCCCATATCTCCCGAACGGATTGACGAACTCGAGAAATTGCTGTTGCATCTGAAAGCAGAAACTCGTCCGATTACAACGGTATGTGTATTTTTACCCTAGGCCATAGTAGTTATTGGTTTCGAGTATCAAACTTGCGAAAATTTTGATGGTTTCTCAACCATTACTTAATTTCAAACTCCCATATCTCGCGAACGGATTGACGAACTAGAGAAATTCCGGTTGTATCTGAAAGTAGAAACTCGCCCGATTACAATGGTGTGTGTACTCTTTCCCTAGGCCATTCCAGTTATTGGTTTCGAGTACCAGACTTGCGACAATTTTGATGGTTTCTCAACCATTCCTTAAATTCAAACTCCCATATCTCGCGAACGAATTGACGAACTCGAGAAATTCCTGTTGCATCTGAAAGCAGAAACTCGTCCGATTACAACGGTATGTGTATTTTTGCCCTAGGCCATAGTAGTTATTAGTTTCGAGTATCAGACTTGCGAAAATTTTGATGGTTTCTCAACCATTCCGTAACTTCAAACTCCCATATCTCGCGAACGGATTGACGAACTCTAGAAATTCCCGTTGCATCTGAAAGCAGGACCTCACCCGATTACAACGGTATGTGTATTTTTGCCCTAGGCCATAGTAGTTATTGGTTTCGAGTATCAGACTAGCGATAATTTTGATGGTTTCTCAACCATTCCTTAACTTCAGACTCCCAAATCTCGCGAACGGATTGACGAACTCGAGAAATTCCTGTTGCATCTGAAAGCAGACACACGCCCGATTACAACGCTATGTGTATTTTTCCCCTAGGCCATAGTAGTTATTGGTTTCGAGGATCAGACTGGCGAAAATTCTGATGGTTTCTCAACCATTCCTTAACTTCAGATTCCCATATCGCGCGAGCGGATTGACGAACTCGAGAAATTCCTGTTGCATCTGAAAGTAGAAGTTCGCCCGACTACAACGGTATGTGTATTTTTGCCCTAGGCCATAGTAGTTATTGGTTTCGAGTATCAGACTTGCGAAAATTTTGATGGTTTCTCAACCATTCCTTAACTTCAAGCTCCCATACCTCGTGAATGGATTGTCGAACTGGAGAAATTCCTGTTGCATCAGAAAGCAGAAACTCGCCCGATTACAACGGTATGTGTATTTTTGCCCAAGGCCATAGTAGTTATTGGTTTCGAGTATCAGACTTGCGAAAATTTTGATGGTTTCTCAACCATTCCTTAACTTCAGACTCCCATATCTCACGAACGGATTGACGAACTCGAGAAATTCCTGTTGCATCTGAAAGCAGAAACTCGTCCGATTACAACGGTATGTGTATTTTTACCCTAGGCCATAGTAGTTATTGGTTTCGAGTATCAAACTTGCGAAAATTTTGATGGTTTCTCAACCATTACTTAACTTCAAACTCCCATATCTCGCGAACGGATTGACGAACTCGAGAAATTCCTGTTGCATCTGAAAGTAGAAACTCGCCCGATTACAATGGTGTGTGTACTCTTTCCCTAGGCCATTCCAGTTATTGGTTTCGAGTATCAGACTTGCGAAAATTTTGATGGTTTCTCGAACACTCCTTAACTTCAAGCTCCCATATCTCCCGAACGGATTGACGAACTCGAGAAATTGCTGTTGCATCTGAAAGCAGAAACTCGCCCGATTACAACGCTATGTGTATTTTTGCCCTAGGCCATAGTAGTTATTGGTTTCTAGTATCGGACTTGCGAAAATTTTGATGGTTTCTCGACCACTCCTTAACTTCAAACTCCCATATCTCCCGAATGGATTGACGAACTCGAGAAATTCCTGTTGCATCTGAAAGCAGAATCTCGCCCGATTACAACGGTACGTGTATTTTTCCCCTAGGCCATAGTAGTTATTGGTCTCGAGTATCAGCCTGGCGAAAATTTTGATGGTTTGTCAACCATTCCTTAACTTCAAACTCCCATATCTCGCGAACGGATTGACGAACACGAGAAATTCCTGTTGCATCTGAAAGTAGAAGTTCGCCCGATTACAACGGTATGTGAATTTTTGCCCTAGGCCATAGTAGTTATTGGTTTCGAGTATCAGACTTGCGAAAATTTTGATGGTTTCTCAACCATTCCTTAACTTCAAACTCCCATACCTCGCGAACGGATTGTCGAACTGGAGAAATTCCTGTTGCATCAGAAAGCAGAAACTCGCCCGATTACAACGGTACGTGTATTTTGGCCCTAGGCCATAGTAGTTATTGGTTTCGAGTAACAGACTTGCGAAAATTTTGATGGTTTCTCAACCATTCCTTAACTTCAGACTCCCATATCTCACGAACGGACTGACGAACTCGAGAAATTCCTGTTGCATCTGATAGCAGAAGTTCGCCCGATTACAACGGTATGTGTATTTTTGCCCAAGGCCATAGTAGTTATTGGTTTCGAGTATCAGACTTGCGAAAATTTTGATGGTTTCTCAACCATTCCTTAACTTCAGACTCCCATATCTCACGAACGGATTGACGAACTCGAGAAATTCCTGTTGCATCTGAAAGCAGAAACTCGCCCGATTACAACGGTATGTGTATTTTTGCCCAAGGCCATAGTAGTTATTGGTTTCGAGTATCAGACTTGCGAAAATTTTGATGGTTTCTCAACCATTCCTTAACTTCAGACTCCCATATCTCACGAACGGATTGACGAATTCGAGAAATTCCTGTTGCATCTGAAAGCAGAAACTCGTCCGATTACAACGGTATGTGTATTTTTACCCTAGGCCATAGTAGTTATTGGTTTCGAGTATCAAACTTGCGAAAATTTTGATGGTTTCTCAACCATTACTTAACCTCAAACTCCCATATCTCGCGAACGGATTGACGAACTCGAGAAATTCCTGTTGCATCTGAAAGTAGAAACTCGCCCGATTACAATGGTGTGTGTACTTTTTCCCTAGGCCATTCCAGTTATTGGTTTCGAGTATCAGGCTGGCGACATATTTGATGGTTTCTCAACCATTCCTTAAATTCAAACTCCCATATCTCGCGAACGGATTGACGAACTCGAGAAATTCCTGTTGCATTAGAAAGCAGAAACTCGCCCGATTACAACGGTATGTGTATTTTTGCCCTAGGCCATAGTAGATATTGGTTTCGAGTATCAGACTTGCGAAAATTTTGATGGATTCTCAACCATTCCTTAACTTCAGACTCCCATATCTCACGAACGGATTGACGAACTCGAGAAATTCCTGTTGCATCTGAAAGCAGAAACTCGTCCGATTACAACGGTATGTGTATTCTTACCCTAGGCCATAGTAGTTATTGGTTTCGAGTATCAAACTTGCGAAAATTTTGATGGTTTCTCAACCATTACTTAACTTCAAACTCCCATATCTCGCGTACTGATTGGTTTCGAGTATCAAACTTGCGAAAATTTTGATGGTTTCTCAACCATTACTTAACTTCAAACTCCCATATCTCGCGAACGGATTGACGAACTCGAGAAATTCCTGTTGCATCAGAAAGTAGAAACTCGCCCGATTACAATGGTGTGTGTACTCTATCCCTAGGCCATTCCAGTTATTGGTTTCGAGTAGCAGACTTGCGACAATTTTGATGGTTTCTCAACCATTCCTTAAATTCAAACTCCCATATCTCGCGAACGAATTGACGAACTCGAGAAATTCCTGTTGCATCTGAAAGCAGAAACTCGCCCGATTACAACGGTATGTGTATTTTTGCCCTAGGCCATAGTAGATATTGGTTTCGAGTATCAGACTTGCGAAAATTTTGATGGATTCTCAACCATTCCTTAACTTCAGACTCCCATATCTCACGAACGGATTGACGAACTCGAGAAATTGCTGTTGCATCTGAAAGCAGAAACTCGCCCGATTACAACGCTATGTGTATTTTTGCCCTAGGCGACAGTAGTTATTGGTTTCTAGTATCAGTCTTGCGAAAATTTTGGTCGTTTCTCAACCATTCCTTAACTTCAAACTCCCATATCTCGCGAACGGATTGACGAACTCGAGAAGTTCCTGTTGCATATGAAAGCAGAAACTCGTCCGATTACAACGGTATGTGAATTTTGGCCCGAGGCCATAGTAGTTATTGGTTTCGAGTATCAGACGTGCGAAAATTTTGATTGTTTCTCAACGATTCCTTAACTTCAAACTCCCATATCTCGCGAACGGTTTGACGAACTCTAGAAATTACTGGTGCATCTGAAAGCAGAAACTCACCCGATTACAACGGTGTGTGTATTTTTGCCCTAGGCCATAGTAGTTATTGGTTTGGAGTAACAGACTTGCGAAAATTTTGATTGTTTCTCGACCACTCCTTAACTTCAAACTCCCATATCTCCCGAACGGATTGACGAACTCGAGAAATTCCTGTTGCATCTGAAAGCAGAAACTCGCCCGATTACAACGCTATGTGTATTTTTGCCCTAGGCCATAGTAGTTATTGGTTTCTAGTATCAGACTTGCGAAAACTTTGATGGTTTCTCAACCATTCCTTAACTTCAAACTCCCATATCTCGCGAACGGATTGACGAACACGAGAAATTCCTGTTGCATCTGAAAGTAGAAGCTCGCCCGATTACAACGGTATGTGTATTTTCCCCCTAGGCCATAGTAGTTATTGGTTTCTAGTGTCCGACTTGCGAAAATTTTGATGGTTTCTCAACCATTCCTTAACTTCAAACTCCCATATCTCGCGAACGGATTGACGAACTCGAGAAGTTCCTGTTGCATCTGAAAGCAGAAACTCGTCCGATTACAACGGTATGTGTATTTTGGCCCTAGGCCATAGTAGTTATTGGTTTCGAGTATCAGACTTGCGAAAATTTTGATGGTTTCTCAACCATTCCTTAACTTCAAACTCCCATATCTCGCGAACGGATTGACGAACTCGAGAAATTCCTGTTGCATCTGAAAGCAGAAACTCGCCCGATTACAACGGTATGTGTATTTTTGCCCTAGGCCATAGCAGTTATTGGTTTCGAGTATCAGACTTCCGAAAATTTTGATGGTTTCTCGACCACTCCTTAACTTCAAACTCCCATATCTCCCGAACGGATTGACGAACTCGAGAAATTGCTGTTGCATCTGAAAGCAGAAACTCGCCCGATTACAACGCTATGTGTATTTTTGCCCTAGGCGACAGTAGTTATTGGTTTCTAGTATCAGTCTTGCGAAAATTTTGGTCGTTTCTCAACCATTCCTTAACTTCAAACTCCCATATCTCGCGAACGGATTGACGAACTCGAGAAGTTCCTGTTGCATATGAAAGCAGAAACTCGTCCGATTACAACGGTATGTGAATTTTGGCCCGAGGCCATAGTAGTTATTGGTTTCGAGTATCAGACGTGCGAAAATTTTGATTGTTTCTCAACCATTCCTTAACTTCAAACTCCCATATCTCGCGAACGGTTTGACGAACTCTAGTAATTACTGGTGCATCTGAAAGCAGAAACTCACCCGATTACAACGGTGTGTGTATTTTTGCCCTAGGCCATAGTAGTTATTGGTTTCGAGTAACAGACTTGCGAAAATTTTGATGGTTTCTCGACCACTCCTTAACTTCAAGCTCCCATAGCTCCCGAACGGATTGACGAACTCGAGAAATTCCTGTTGCATCTGAAAGCAGAAACTCGCCCGATTACAACGCTATGTGTATTTTTGCCCTAGGCCATAGTAGTTATTGGTTTCTAGTATCAGACTTGCGAAAACTTTGATGGTTTCTCAACCATTCCTTAACTTCAAACTCCCATATCTCGCGAACGGATTGACGAACTCGAGAAGTTCCTGTTGCATCTGAAAGCAGAAACTCGTCCGATTACAACGGTATGTGTATTTTGGCCCTAAGCCATAGTAGTTATTGGTTTCGAGTATCAGACTTGCGAAAATTTTGATGGTTTTTCGACCACTCCTTAACTTCAAACTCCCATATCTCCCGAACGGATTGACGAACTCGAGAAATTGCTGTTGCATCTGAAAACAGAAACTCGCCCGATTACAACGATATGTGTATTTTTGCCCTGGGCCATAGTAGTTATTGGTTTCCAGTATCCGACTTGCGAAAATTTTGATGGTTTCTCAACCATTCCTTAACTTCAAACTCCCATATCTCGCGAACGGATTGACGAACTCGAGAAGTTCCTGTTGCATCTGAAAGCAGAAACTCGTCCGATTACAACGGTATGTGTATTTTGGCCCTAGGCCATAGTAGTTATTGGTTTCGAGTATCAGACTTGCGAAAATTTTGATGGTTTCTCAACCATTCCTTAACTTCAAACTCCCATATCTCGCGAACGGATTGACGAACTCGAGAAATTCCTGTTGCATCTGAAAGCAGAAACTCGCCCGATTACAACGGTGTGTGTATTTTTGCCCTAGGCCATAGCAGTTATTGGTTTCGAGTATCAGACTTGCGAAAATTTTGATGGATTCTCAACCATTCCTTAACTTCAGACTCCCATATCTCACGAACGGATTGACGAACTCGAGAAATTCCTGTTGCATCTGAAAGCAGAAACTCGTCCGATTACAACGGTATGTGTATTCTTACCCTAGGCCATTGTAGTTATTGGTTTCGAGTAGCAAACTTGCGAAAATTTTGATGGTTTCTCAACCATTACTTAACTTCAAACTCCCATATCTCGCGAACTGATTGGTTTCGAGTATCAAACTTGCGAAAATTTTGATGGTTTCTCAACCATTACTTAACTTCAAACTCCCATATCTCGCGAACGGATTGACGAACTCGAGAAATTCCTGTTGCATCAGAAAGTAGAAACTCGCCCGATTACAATGGTGTGTGTAATCTATCCCTAGGCCATTCCAGTTATTGGTTTCGAGTAGCAGACTTGCGACAATTTTGATGGTTTCTCAACCATTCCTTAAATTCAAACTCCCATATCTCGCGAACGAATTGACGAACTCGAGAAATTCCTGTTGCATCTGAAAGCAGAAACTCGTCCGATTACAACGCTATGTGTATTTTTGCCCTAGGCCATAGTAGTTATTAGTTTCGAGTATCAGACTTGCGAAAATTTTGATGGTTTCTCAACCATTCCGTAACTTCAAACTCCCATATCTCGCGAACGGATTGACGAACTCTAGAAATCCTGTTGCATCTGAAAGCAGGACCTCACCCGATTACAAAGGTATGTGTATTTTTTCCCTAGGCCATAGTAGTTATTGGTTTCGAGTATCAGACTAGCGATAATTTTGATGGTTTCTCAACCATTCCTTAACTTCAGACTCCCAAATCTCGCGAACGGATTGACGAACTCGAGAAATTCCTGTTGCATCTGAAAGCAGACACTCGCCCGATTACAACACTATGTGTATTTTCCCCTAGGCCATAGTAGTTATTGGTTTCGAGTATCAGCCTGGCGAAAATTCTGATGGTTTCTCAACCATTCCTTAACTTCAGACTCCCATATCTCGCGAACGGATTGACGAACTCGAGAAATTCCTGTTGCATCTGAAAGTAGAAGTTCGCCCGACTACAACGGTATGTGTATTTTTGCCCTAGGCCATAGTAGTTATTGGTTTCGCGTATCAGACTTGCGAAAATTTTGATGGTTTCTCAGCCATTCCTTAATTTCAAGCTCCCATACCTCGTGAATGGATTGTCGAACTGGAGAAATTCCTGTTGCATCAGAAAGCAGAAACTCGCCCGATTACAACGGTATGTGTATTTTTGCCCAAGGCCATAGTAGTTATTGGTTTCGAGTATCAGACTTGCGAAAATTTTGATGGTTTCTCAACCATTCCTTAACTTCAGACTCCCATATCTCACGAACGGATTGACGAACTCGAGAAATTACTGTTGCATCTGAAAGCAGAAACTCGTCCGATTACAACGGTATGTGTATTTTTACCCTAGGCCATAGTAGTTATTGGTTTCGAGTATCAGACTTGCGAAAATTTTGATTGTTTCTCAACCATTCCTTAACTTCAAACTCCCATATCTCGCGAACGGTTTGACGAACTCTAGAAATTACTGGTGCATCTGAAAGCAGAAACTCACCCGATTACAACGGTGTGTGTATTTTTGCCCTAGGCCATAGTAGTTATTGGTTTCGAGTAACAGACTTGCGAAAATTTTGATGGTTTCTCGACCACTCCTTAACTTCAAACTCCCATATCTCCCGAACGGATTGACGAACTCGAGAAATTCCTGTTGCATCTGAAAGCAGAAACTCGCCCGATTACAACGCTATGTGTATTTTTGCCCTAGGCCATAGTAGTTATTGGTTTCTAGTATCAGACTTGCGAAAATTTTGATGGTTTCTCAACCATTCCTTAACTTCAAACTCCCATATCTCGCGAACGGATTGACGAACTCGAGAAGTTCCTGTTGCATCTGAAAGCAGAAACTCGTCCGATTACAACGGTATGTGTATTTTGGCCCTAAGCCATAGTAGTTATTGGTTTCGAGTATCAGACTTGCGAAAATTTTGATTGTTTCTCAACCATTCTTTATCTCCAAACTCCCATATCTCGCGAACGGATTGACGAACTCGAGAAATTGCTGTTGCATCTGAAAGCAGAAACTCGCCCGATTACAACGCTATGTGTATTTTTGCCCTAGGCGACAGTAGTTATTGGTTTCTAGTATCAGACTTGCGAAAATTTTGGTCGTTTCTCAACCATTCCGTAACTTCAAACTCCCATATCTCGCGAACGGATTGACGAACTCGAGAAGTTCCTGTTGCATATGAAAGCAGAAACTCGTCCGATTACAAAGGTATGTGTATTTTTGCCCTAGGCCATAGTAGTTATTGGTTTCGAGTATCAGACTTGCGAAAATTTTTATGGTTTCTCAACCATTCCTTAACTTCAGACTCCCATATCTCACGAACGGATTGACGAACTCGAAAAATTGCTGTTGCATCTGAAAGCAGAAACTCGTCCGTTTACAACGGTATGTGTATTTTTGCCCTAGGCCATAGTAGCTATTATTTTCGAGTATCAGACTTGCGAAAATTTTGATGGTTTCTCAACCATTCCGTAACTTCAAACTCCCATATCTCGCGAACGGATTGACGAACTCTAGTAATTCCTGTTGCATCTGAAAGCAAGACCTCACCCGATTACAACGGTATGTGTATTTTTGCCCTAGGCCATACTAGTTATTGGTTTCGAGTATCAGACTTGCGATAATTTTGATGGTTTCTCAACCATTCCTTAACTTCAGACTCCCAAATCTCGCGAACGGATTGACGAACTCGAGAAATTCTTGTTGCATCTGAAAGCAGCCACGCGCCCGATTACAACGGTATGTGTATTTTGGCCCTAGGCCATAGTAGTTATTGGTTTCGAGTATCAGACTTGGGAAAATTTTGATTGTTTCTCAACCATTCCTTAAATTCAAACTCCCATATCTCGCGAACGGTTTGACGAACTCTAGAAATTACTGTTGCATCTGAAAGCAGAAACTCACCCGATTACAACGGTATGTGTATTTTTGCCCTAGGCCATAGTAGTTATTGGTTTCGAGTAACAGACTTGCAAAAATTTTGATGGTTTCTCGACCACTCCTTAACTTCAAACTCCCATATCTCCCGAATGGATTGACGAACTCGAGAAATTCCTGTTGCATCTGAAAGCAGAAACTAGCCCGATTACAACGGTTTGTGTATTTTCCCCCTAGGCCATAGTAGTTATTGGTCTCGAGTATCAGCCTGGCGAAAATTTTGATGGTTTCTCAACCATTCCTTAACTTCAAACTCCCATATCTCGCGAACGGATTGACGAACACGAGAAATTGCTGTTGCATCTGAAAGTAGAAGTTCGCCCGATTACAACGGTATGTGTATTTTTGCACTAGGCCATAGTAGTTATTGGTTTCGAGTATCAGATTTGCGAAAATTTTGATGGTTTCTCAACCATTCCTTAACTTCAAACTCCCATACCTCGCGAACGGATTGTCGAACTGGAGAAATTCCTGTTGCATCAGAAAGCAGAAACTCGCCCGATTACAACGGTATGTCTATTTTTGCCCTAGGCCATAGTAGTTATTGGTTTCGAGTATCAGACTTGCGAAAATTTTGATGGTTTCTCAACCATTCCTTAACTTCAGACTCCCATATCTCACGAACGGATTGCCGAACTGGAGAAGTTCCTGTTGCATCTGAAAGCAGAAACTCGACCGATTACAACGGTATGTGTATTTTTACCCTAGGCCATAGTAGTTATTGGTTTCGAGTATCAAACTTGCGAAAATTTTGATGGTTTCTCAACCATTACTTAACTTCACAATCCCATATCTCGCGAACGGATTGACGAACTCGAGAAATTCCTGTTGCATCTGAAAGTAGAAACTCGCCCGATTACAATGGTGTGTGTACTTTTTCCCTAGGCCATTCCAGTTATTGGTTTCGAGTATCAGACTTGCGACATATTTGTTGGTTTCTCAACCATTCCTTAAATTCAAACTCCCATATCTCGCGAACGGATTGACGAACTCGAGAAATTCCTGTTGGATCAGAAAGCAGAAACTCGTCCGATTACAACGGTATGTGTATTTTTGCCCTAGGCCATAGTAGTTATTAGTTTCGAGTATCAGACTTGCGAAAATTTTGATGGTTTCTCAACCATTCCGTAACTTCAAACTCCCATATCTCGGGAACGGATTGACGAACTCTAGAAATTCCTGTTGAATCTGAAAGCAGGACCTCACCCGATTACAACGGTATGTGTATTTTCCCCCTAGGCCATTGTAGTTATTGGTCTCGAGTATCAGCCTGGCGAAAATTTTGATGGTTTCTCAACCATTCCTTAACTTCAAACTCCCATATCTCGCGAACGGATTGACGAACACGAGAAATTCCTGTTGCATCTGAAAGTAGAAGTTCGCCCGATTACAACGGTATGTTTATTTTGGCCCTAGGCCATAGTAGTTATTGGTTTCGAGTATCAGACTTGCGAAAATTTTGATTGTTTCTCAACCATTCCTTAACTCCAAACTCCCATATCTCGCGAACGGATTGACGAACTCGAGAAATTCCTGTTGCATCTGAAAGCAGAAACTCGTCCGATTACAACGGTATGTGTATTTTTGCCCTAGGCCATAGTAGTTATTAGTTTCGAGTATCAGACTTGCGAAAATTTTGATGGTTTCTCAACCATTCCGTAACTTCAAACTCCCATATCTCGCGAACGGATTGACGAACTCGAGAAATTCCTGTTGCATCTGAAAGCAGAAACTCGCCCGATTACAACGCTATGTGTATTTTTGCCCTAGGCCATAGTAGTTATTGGTTTCTAGTATCAGACTTGCGAAAGTTTTGATGGTTTCTCAACCGTTCCTTAACTTCAAACTCTCATATCTCGCGAACGGATTGACGAACTCGAGAAGTTCCTGTTGCATCTGAAAGCAGAAACGCGTCCTATTACTACGGTATGTTTATTTTGGCCCTAGGCCATAGTAGTTATTGGTTTCGAGTATCAGACTTGCGAAAATTTTGATTGTTTCTCAACCATTCCTTAACTCCAACCTCCCATATCTCGCGAACGGATTGACGAACTCGAGAAATTCCTGTTGCATCTGAAAGCAGAAACTCGTCCGATTACAACGGTATGTGTATTCTTGCGCTAGGCCATAGTAGTTATTGGTTTCGAGTATCAGACTTGCGAAAATTTTGATGGTTTCTCAACCATTCCGTAACTTCAAACTCCCATATCTCGCGAACGGATTGACGAACTCTAGAAATTCCTGTTGCATCTGAAAGCAGGACCTCACCCGATTACAACGGTATGTGTATTTTTGCCCTAGGCCATAGTAGTTATTGGTTTCGAGTATCAGCCTGGCGAAAATTTTGATGGTTTCTCAACCATTCCTTAACTTCAAACTCCCATATCTCGCGAACGGATTGACGAACTCGAGAAATTCCTGTTGCATCTGAAAGCAGAAACTCGCCCGATTACAACGCTATGTGTATTTTTGCCCTAGGCCATAGTAGTTATTGGTTTCGAGTATCAGACTTGCGAAAATTTTGATTGTTTCTCAACCATTCCTTAACTTCAAACTCCCATATCTCGCGAACGGTTTGACGAACTCTTCAAATTACTGTTGCATCTGAAAGCAGAAACTCGCCCGATTACAACGGTATGTGTATTTTCCCCCTAGGCCATAGTAGTTATTGGTCTCGAGTATCAGCCTGGCGAAAATTTTGATGGTTTCTCAACCATTCCTTAACTTCAAACTCCCATATCTCGCGAACGGATTGACGAACACGAGAAATTCCTGTTGCATCTGAAAGTAGTTCGCCCGATTACAACGGTATGTGTATTTTTGCCCTAGGCCATAGTAGTTATTGGTTTCGAGTATCAGATTTGCGAAAATTTTGATGGTTTCTCAACCATTCCTTACCTTCAAACTCCCATACCTCGCGAACGGATTGTCGAACTGGAGAAATTCCTGTTGCATCAGAAAGCAGAAACTCGCCCGATTACAACGGTATGTGTATTTTTGCCCTAGGCCATAGTAGTTATTGGTTTCGAGTATCAGACTTGCGAAAATTTTGATGGTTTCTCAACCATTCCTTAACTTCAGACTCCCATATCTCACGAACGGATTGACGAACTCGAGAAATTCCTGTTGCATCTGAAAGTAGAAACTCGCCCGATTACAATGGTGTGTGTACTTTTTCCCTAGGCCATTCCAGTTATTGGTTTCGAGTATCAGACTTGCGACATATTTGATGGTTTCTCAACCATTCCTTAAATTCAAACTCCCATATCTTGCGAACGGATTGACGAACTCGAGAAATTGCTGTTGCATCTGAAAGCAGAAACACGCCCGATTACAACGCTATGTTTATTTTTGCCCTAGGCCATAGTAGTTATTGGTTTCTAGTATCAGACTTGCGAAAATTTTGATGGTTTCTCAACCATTCCTTAACTTCAGACTCCCATATCTCACGAACGGATTGACGAACTCGAGAAATTGCTGTTGCATCTGAAAGTAGAATCTCGCCCGATTACAATGGTGTGTGTACTCTTTCCCTAGGCCATTCCAGTTATTGGTTTCGAGTATCAGACTTGCGACAATTTTGATGGTTTCTCAACCATTCCTTAAATTCAAACTCCCATATCTCGCGAACGGATTGACGAACACGAGAAATTCCTGTTGCATCTGAAAGTAGTTCGCCCGATTACAACGGTATGTGTATTTTTGCCCTAGGCCATAGTAGTTATTGTTTTCGAGTATCAGATTTGCGAAAATTTTGATGGTTTCTCAACCATTCCTTACCTTCAAACTCCCATACCTCGCGAACGGATTGTCGAACTGGAGAATTTCCTGTTGCATCAGAAAGCAGAAACTCGCCCGATTACAACGGTATGTTTATTTTTGCCCTAGTTCATAGTAGTTATTGGTTTCTAGTATCAGACTTGCGAAAATTTTGATGGTTTCTCAACCATTCCTTAACTTCAGACTCCCATATCTCACGAACGGATTGACGAACTCGAGAAATTGCTGTTGCATCTGAAAGCAGAAACTCGTCCGATTACAACGGTATGTGTATTCTTACCCTAGGCCATAGTAGTTATTGGTTTCTAGTATCAGACTTGCGAAAATTTTGATGGTTTCTCAACCATTACTTAACTTCAAACTCCCATATCTCGCGAACGGATTGACGAACTCGAGAAATTCCTGTTGCATCTGAAAGTAGAATCTCGCCCGATTACAATGGTGTGTGTACTCTTTCCCTAGGCCATTCCAGTTATTGGTTTCGAGTATCAGACTTGCGACAATTTTGATGGTTTCTCAACCATTCCTTAAATTCAAACTCCCATATCTCGCGAACGGATTGACGAACTCGAGAAATTGCTGTTGCATCTGAAAGCAGAAACTCGTCCGATTACAACGGTGTGTGTATTTTTGCCCTAGGCCATAGTAGTTATTAGTTTCGAGTATCAGACTTGCGAAAATTTTGATGGTTTCTCGACCCCTCCTTAATTTCAATCTCCCATATCTCCCGAACGGATTGACGAACTCGAGAAATTGCTGTTGCATCTGAAAGCAGAAACTCGCCCGATTACAACGCTATGTGTATTTTTGCCCTAGGCCACAGTAGTTATTGGTTTCTAGTATCAGACTTGCGAAAATTTTGATGGTTTCTCAACCATTCCTTTACTTCAAACTCCCATATCTCGCGAACGGATTGACGAACTCGAGAAGTTCCTGTTGCATCTGAAAGCAGAAACTCGTCCGATTACAACGGTATGTGTATTTTGGCCCTAGGCCATAGTAGTTATTGGTTTCGAGTATCAGACTTGCGAAAATTTTGATGGTTTCTCGACCACTCCTTAACTTCAAACTCCCATATCTCCCGAACGGATTGACGAACTCGAGAAATTCCTGTTGCATCTGAAAGCAGAAACTCGCCCGATTACAACGGTATGTGTATTTTTCCCCTAGGCCATAGTAGTTATTGGTTTCGAGTATCAGACTTGCGAAAATTTTGATGGTTTCTCAACCATTCCTTAACTTCAGACACCCATATCTCACGAACGGGTTGAAGAACTCGAGAAATACCTGTTGCATCTGAAAGCAGAAACTCGTCCGATTACAACGGTATGTGTATTTTTACCCTAGGCTATAGCAGTTATTGGTTTCGAGTATCAAACTTGCGAAAATTTTGATGGTTTCTCAACCATTACTTAAATTCAAACTCCCATATCTCGCGAACGGATTGACGAACTCGAGAAATTCCGGTTGCATCTGAAAGCAGAAGCTCGCCCGATTACAAAGGTATGTGTATTTTTGCCCTAGGCCATAGTAGTTATTGGTTTCGAGTATCAGACTTGCGAAAATTTTGATGGTTTCTCAACCATTCCTTAGATTCAAACTCCCATATCTCGCGAACGGATTGACGAACTGGAGAAATTCCTATTGCATCTGAAAGCAGAAACTCGCCCGATTACAACGGTATGTGTATTTTTGCCCTAGGCCATAGTAGTTATTGGTTACGAGTATCAGACTTGCGAAAATTTTGATGGTTTCTCAACCATTCCTTAACTTCAAACTCCCATATCTCGCGAACGCATTGACGATCTCGAGAAATTCCTATTGCATCTGAAAGGAGAAACTTACCCGATTACAACGTTGTGTGTATTTTTGCCCTAGGCCATAGTCGTTATTGGTTTCGAGTATCAGACTTGCGAAAATTTTGATGGTTTCTCAACCATTCCTTAACTTCAATCTCCCATATCTACGCGAGCGGATTGACGAACTCGAGAAAATCCTGTTGCATCTGAAAGCCGAAACTCGCCCGATTACAACGGTATGTGTATTTTTGCCCTCGGCCATAGCAGTTATTGGTTTCGAGTATCAGATTTGCGAAAATTTTGATGGTTTCTCAACCATTCCTTAACTTCAAACTCCCAGATCTCGCGAACGGATTCACGAACTCGAGAAGATCCTGTTGCATCCGAAAGCAGAAAATCGTCCGAATACAACGGTATGTGTATTTTGGCCCTAGGCCATAGTAGTTAATGGTTTCGAGTATCAGACTTGCGAAAATTTTGATGGATTCTCAAACATTCCTTAACTTCAGACTCCCATATCTCACGAACGGATTGACGAACTCGAGAAATTCCTGTTGCATCTGAAAGCAGAAACTCGTCCGATTACAACGGTATGTGTATTCTTACCCTAGGCCATAGTAGTTATTGGTTTCGAGTATCAGACTTGCGAAAATTTTGATTGTTTCTCAACCATTCCTTAGCTCCAACCTCCCATATCTCGCGAACGGATTGACGAACTCGAGAAATTCCTGTTGCATCTGAAAGCAGAAACTCGTCCGATTACAACGGTATGTGTATTCTTGCGCTAGGCCATAGTAGTTATTGGTTTCGAGTATCAGACTTGCGAAAATTTTGATGGTTTCTCAACCATTCCGTAACTTCAAACTCCCATATCTCGCGAACGGATTGACGAACTCTAGAAATTCCTGTTGCATCTGAAAGCAGGACCTCACCCGATTACAACGGTATGTGTATTTTTGCCCTAGGCCATAGTAGTTATTGGTTTCGAGTATCAGACTTGCGATAATTTTGATGGCTTCTCAACCATTCCTTAAATTCAGACTCCCAAATCTCGTGAACGGATTGACGAACTCGAGAAATTCCTGTTGCATCTGAAAGCAGCCACTCGCCCGATTACAACGGTATGTGTATTTTGGCCCTAGGCCATAGTAGTTATTGGTTTCGGGTATCAGACTTGGGAAAATTTTGATTGTTTCTCAACCATTCCTTAACTTCAAACTCCCATATCTCGCGAACGGTTTGACGAACTCTTCAAATTACTGTTGCATCTGAAAGCAGAAACTCGCCCGATTACAACGGTATGTGTATTTTCCCCCTAGGCCATAGTAGTTATTGGTCTCGAGTATCAGCCTGGCGAAAATTTTGATGGTTTCTCAACCATTCCTTAACTTCAAACTCCCATATCTCGCGAACGGATTGACGAACACGAGAAATTCCTGTTGCATCTGAAAGTAGTTCGCCCGATTACAACGGTATGTGTATTTTTGCCCTAGGCCATAGTAGTTATTGGTTTCGAGTATCAGATTTGCGAAAATTTTGATGGTTTCTCAACCATTCCTTACCTTCAAACTCCCATACCTCGCGAACGGATTGTCGAACTGGAGAAATTCCTGTTGCATCAGAAAGCAGAAACTCGCCCGATTACAACGGTATGTGTATTTTTGCCCTAGGCCGTAGTAGTTATTGGTTTCGAGTATCAGACTTGCGAAAATTTTGATGGTTTCTCAACCATTCCTTAACTTCAGACTCCCATATCTCACGAACGGATTGACGAACTCGAGAAATTCCTGTTGCATCTGAAAGTAGAAACTCGCCCGATTACAATGGTGTGTGTACTTTTTCCCTAGGCCATTCCAGTTATTGGTTTCGAGTATCAGACTTGCGACATATTTGATGGTTTCTCAACCATTCCTTAAATTCAAACTCCCATATCTCGCGAACGGATTGACGAACTCGAGAAATTGCTGTTGCATCTGAAAGCAGAAACACGCCCGATTACAACGCTATGTTTATTTTTGCCCTAGGCCATAGTAGTTATTGGTTTCTAGTATCAGACTTGCGAAAATTTTGATGGTTTCTCAACCATTACTTAACTTCAGACTCCCATATCTCACGAACGGATTGACGAACTCGAGAAATTGCTGTTGCATCTGAAAGTAGAATCTCGCCCGATTACAATGGTGTGTGTACTCTTTCCCTAGGCCATTCCAGTTATTGGTTTCGAGTATCAGACTTGCGACAATTTTGATGGTTTCTCAACCATTCCTTAAATTCAAACTCCCATATCTCGCGAACGGATTGACGAACACGAGAAATTCCTGTTGCATCTGAAAGTAGTTCGCCCGATTACAACGGTATGTGTATTTTTGCCCTAGGCCATAGTAGTTATTGGTTTCGAGTATCAGATTTGCGAAAATTTTGATGGTTTCTCAACCATTCCTTACCTTCAAACTCCCATACCTCGCGAACGGATTGTCGAACTGGAGAAATTCCTGTTGCATCAGAAAGCAGAAACTCGCCCGATTACAACGGTATGTTTATTTTTGCCCTAGGCCATAGTAGTTATTGGTTTCTAGTATCAGACTTGCGAAAATTTTGATGGTTTCTCAACCATTCCTTAACTTCAGACTCCCATATCTCACGAACGGATTGACGAACTCGAGAAATTGCTGTTGCATCTGAAAGCAGAAACTCGTCCGATTACAACGGTATGTGTATTCTTACCCTAGGCCATAGTAGTTATTGGTTTCTAGTATCAGACTTGCGAAAATTTTGATGGTTTCTCAACCATTCCTTTACTTCAAACTCCCATATCTCGCGAACGGATTGACGAACTCGAGAAGTTCCTGTTGCATCTGAAAGCAGAAACTCGTCCGATTACAACGGTATGTGTATTTTGGCCCTAGGCCATAGTAGTTATTGGTTTCGAGTATCAGACTTGCGAAAATTTTGATGGTTTCTCGACCACTCCTTAACTTCAAACTCCCATATCTCCCGAACGGATTGACGAACTCGAGAAATTCCTGTTGCATCTGAAAGCAGAAACTCGCCCGATTACAACGGTATGTGTATTTTTCCCCTAGGCCATAGTAGTTATTGGTTTCGAGTATCAGACTTGCGAAAATTTTGATGGTTTCTCAACCATTCCTTAACTTCAGACACCCATATCTCACGAACGGGTTGAAGAACTCGAGAAATACCTGTTGCATCTGAAAGCAGAAACTCGTCCGATTACAACGGTATGTGTATTTTTACCCTAGGCCATAGCAGTTATTGGTTTCGAGTATCAAACTTGCGAAAATTTTGATGGTTTCTCAACCATTACTTAAATTCAAACTCCCATATCTCGCGAACGGATTGACGAACTCGAGAAATTCCGGTTGCATCTGAAAGCAGAAGCTCGCCCGATTACAAAGGTATGTGTATTTTTGCCCTAGGCCATAGTAGTTATTGGTTTCGAGTATCAGACTTGCGAAAATTTTGATGGTTTCTCAACCATTCCTTAGCTTCAAACTCCCATATCTCGCGAACGGATTGACGAACTGGAGAAATTCCTATTGCATCTGAAAGCAGAAACTCGCCCGATTACAACGGTATGTGTATTTTTGCCCTAGGCCATAGTAGTTATTGGTTACGAGTATCAGACTTGCGAAAATTTTGATGGTTTCTCAACCATTCCTTACCTTCAAACTCCCATATCTCGCGAACGCATTGACGATCTCGAGAAATTCCTATTGCATCTGAAAGGAGAAACTTACCCGATTACAACGTTGTGTGTATTTTTGCCCTAGGCCATAGTCGTTATTGGTTTCGAGTATCAGACTTGCGAAAATTTTGATGGTTTCTCAACCATTCCTTAACTTCAATCTCCCATATCTACGCGAGCGGATTGACGAACTCGAGAAAATCCTGTTGCATCTGAAAGCCGAAACTCGCCCGATTACAACGGTATGTGTATTTTTGCCCTCGGCCATAGCAGTTATTGGTTTCGAGTATCAGATTTGCGAAAATTTTGATGGTTTCTCAACCATTCCTTAACTTCAAACTCCCAGATCTCGCGAACGGATTGACGAACTCGAGAAGATCCTGTTGCATCCGAAAGCAGAAAATCGTCCGATTACAACGGTATGTGTATTTTGGCCCTAGGCCATAGTAGTTAATGGTTTCGAGTATCAGACTTGCGACATATTTGATGGTTTCTCAACCATTCCTTAAATTCAAACTCCCATATCTCGCGAACGGATTGAAGAACTCGAGAAATTCCTGTTGCATCAGAAAGCAGAAACTCGTCCGAATACAACGGTATGTGTATTCTTACTCTAGGCCATAGTAGTTATTGGTTTCGAGTATCAAACTTGCGAAAATTTTGAAGGTTTCTCAACCATTACTTAACTTCGAACTCCCATATCTCGCGAACGGTTTGGTTCCGAGTATCAAACTAGCGAAAATTTTGATGGTTTCTCAACCATTACTTAACTTCAAACTCCCATATCTCGCGAACGGATTGACGAACTCGCGAAATTCCTGTTGCATCTGAAAGTAGAAACTCGCCCGATTACAATGGTGTGTGTACTCTTTCCCTAGGCCATTCCAGTTATTGGTTTCGAGTATCAGACTTGCGAAAATTTTGATGGTTTCTCGACCACTCCTTAACTTCAAACTCCCATATCTCCCGAACGGATTGACGAACTCGAGAAATTGCTGTTGCATCTGAAAGCAGAAACTCGCCTGATTACAACGCTATGTATATTTTTGCCCTAGGCCATAGTAGTTATTGGTTTCGAGTAACAGACTTGCGAAAATTTTGATGGTTTCTCGACCACCCCTTAACTTCAAACCCCCATATCTCGCGAACGGATTGACGAACTCGAGAATTTCCTGTAGCATCTGAAAGCAGAAACTCGCCCGATTACAACGGTATGTGTATTTTTGCCCTAGGCCATAGCAGTTATTGGTTTCGAGTATCAGACTTGCGAAAATTTTGATGGTTTCTCGAACACTCCTTAACTTCAAGCTCCCATATCTCCCGAACGGATTGACGAACTCGAGAAATTGCTGTTGCATCTGAAAGCAGAAACTCGCCCGATTACAACGCTATGTGTATTTTTGCCCTAGGCCATACTAGTTATTGGTTTCTAGTATCAGACTTGCGAAAATTTTGATGGTTTCTCAACCATTCCTTAACTTCAAACTCCCATATCTCGCGAACGGATTGACGAACTCGAGAAGTTCCTGTTGCATCTGAAAGCAGAACCTCGTCCGATTACAACGGTATGTGTATTTTGGCCCTAGGCCATAGTAGTTAATGGTTTCGAGTAACAGACTTGCGAAAATTTTGATGGTTTCTCGACCACTCCTTAACTTCAAACTCCCATATCTCCCGAATGGATTGACGAACTCGAGAAATTCCTGTTGCATCTGAAAGCAGAATCTCGGCCGATTACAACGGTACGTGTATTTTTCCCATAGGCCATAGTAGTTATTGGTCAAGAGTATCAGCCTGGCGAAAATTTTGATTGTTTCTCAACCATTCCTTAACTTCAGACTCCCATATCTCACGAACGGATTGACGAACTCGAGAAATTCCTGTTGCATCTGAAAGCAGAAACTCGTCCGATTACAACGGTATGGGTGTTTTTACCCTAGGCCATAGTAGTTATTGGTTTCGAGTATCAAACTTGCGAAAATTTTGATGGTTTCTCAACCATTACTTAACTTCAAACTCCCATATCTCGCGAACGGATTGACGAACTAGAGAAATTCCGGTTGTATCTGAAAGTAGAAACTCGCCCGATTACAATGGTGTGTGTACTCTTTCCCTAGGCCATTCCAGTTATTGGTTTCGAGTATCAGACTTGCGACAATTTTGATGGTTTCTCAACCATTCCTTAAATTCATACTCCCATATCTCGCGAACGGATTGACGAACTCGAGAAATTCCTGTTGCATCTGAAAGTAGAAGTTCGCCCGATTACAACGGTATGTGTATTTTTGCCCTAGGCCATAGTAGTTATTAGTTTCGAGTATCAGACTTGCGAAAATTTTGATGGATTCTCAACCATTCCGTAACTTCAAACTCCCATATCTCGCGAACGGATTGACGAACTCTAGAAATTCCTGTTGCATCTGAAAGCAGGACCTCACCCGATTACAACGGTATGTGTATTTTTGCCCTAGGCCATAGTAGTTATTGGTTTCGAGTATCAGACTAGCGATAATTTTGATGGTTTCTCAACCATTCCTTAACTTCAGACTCCCAAATCTCGCGAACGGATTGACGAACTCGAGAAATTCCTGTTGCATCTGAAAGCAGACACTCGCCCGATTACAACGCTATGTGTATTTTTCCCCTAGGCCATAGTAGTTATTGGTTTCGAGTATCAGCCTGGCGAAAATTCTGATGGTTTCTCAACCATTCCTTAACTTCAGACTCCCATATCTCGCGAACGGATTGACGAACTCGAGAAATTCCTGTTGCATCTGAAAGTAGAAGTTCGCCCGACTACAACGGTATGTGTATTTTTGCCCTAGGCCATAGTAGTTATTGGTTTCGAGTATCAGACTTGCGAAAATTTTGATGGTTTCTCAACCATTCCTTAACTTCAAGCTCCCATACCTCGTGAATGGATTGTCGAACTGGAGAAATTCCTGTTGCATCAGAAAGCAGAAACTCGCCCGATTACAACGGTATGTGTATTTTTGCCCAAGGCCATAGTAGTTATTGGTTTCGAGTATCAGACTTGCGAAAATTTTGATGGTTTCTCAACCATTACTTAACTTCAGACTCCCATATCTCGCGAACGGATTGACGAACTCGAGAAATTCCTGTTGCATCTGAAAGCAGACACTCGCCCGATTACAACGCTATGTGTATTTTTCCCCTAGGCCATAGTAGTTATTGGTTTCGAGTATCAGCCTGGCGAAAATTCTGATGGTTTCTCAACCATTCCTTAACTTCAGACTCCCATATCTCGCGAACGGATTGACGAACTCGAGAAATTCCTGTTGCACCTGAAAGTAGAAACTCGCCCGATTACAATGGTGTGTGTACTTTTTCCCTAGGCCATTCCAGTTATTGGTTTCGAGTATCAGACTTGCGACATATTTGATGGTTTCTCAACCATTCCTTAAATTCAAACTCCCATATCTCGCGAACGGATTGACGAACTCGAGAAATTCCTGTTGCATCAGAAAGCAGAAACTCGCCCGATTACAACGGTATGTGTATTTTTGCCCTAGGCCATAGTAGATATTGGTTTCGAGTATCAGACTTGCGAAAATTTTGATGGATTCTCAACCATTCCTTAACTTCAGACTCCCATATCTCACGAACGGATTGACGAACTCGAGAAATTCCTGTTGCATCTGAAAGCAGAAACTCGTCCGATTACAACGGTATGTGTATTCCTACCCTAGGCCATAGTAGTTATTGGTTTCGAGTATCAAACTTGCGAAAATTTTGATGGTTTCTCAACCATTACTTAACTTCAAACTCCCATATCTCGCGAACTGATTGGTTTCGAGTATCAAACTTGCGAAAATTTTGATGGTTTCTCAACCATTACTTAACTTCAAACTCCCATATCTCGCGAACGGATTGACGAACTCGAGAAATTCCTGTTGCATCTGAAAGTAGAAACTCGCCCGATTACAATGGTGTGTGTACTCTATCCCTAGGCCATTCCAGTTATTGGTCTCGAGTAGCAGACTTGCGACAATTTTGATGGTTTCTCAACCATTCCTTAAATTCAAACTCCCATATCTCGCGGACGAATTGACGAACACGAGAAATTCCTGTTGCATCTGAAAGTAGAAGCTCGCCCGATTACAACGGTATGTGTATTTTCCCCCTAGGCCATAGTAGTTATTGGTTTCGAGTATCAGACTTGCGAAAATTTTGAAGGTTTCTCGACCACTCCTTAACTTCAAACTCCCATATCTCCCGAACGGATTGACGAACTCGAGAAATTCCTGTTGCATCTGAAAGCAGAAACTCGTCCGATTACAACGGTATGTGTATTCTTGCGCTAGGCCATAGTAGTTATTGGTTTCGAGTATCAGACTTGCGAAAATTTTGATGGTTTCTCAACCATTCCTTAACTTCAAACTCCCATATCTCGCGAACGGATTGACGAACTCGAGAAATTCCTGTTGCATCTGAAAGCAGAAACTCGCCCGATTACAACGGTATGTGTATTTTTACCCTAGGCCATAGCAGTTATTGGTTTCGAGTATCAGACTTGCGAAAATTTTGAAGGTTTCTCGACCACTCCTTAACTTCAAACTCCCATATCTCCCGAACGGATTGACGAACTCGAGAAATTGCTGTTGCATCTGAAAGCAGAAACTCGCCCGATTACAACGCTACGTGTATTTTTGCCCTATGCCACAGTAGTTATTGGTTTCTAGTATCAGACTTGCGAAAATTTTGGTGGTTTCTCAACCATTCCTTAACTTCAAACTCCCATATCTCGCGAACGGATTGACGAACTCGAGAAGCTCCTGTTGCATATGAAAGCAGAAACTCACCCGATTACAACGGTATGTGTATTTTTGCCCAAGGCCATAGCAGTTATTGGTTTCGAGTAACAGACTTGCGAAAATTTTGATGGTTTCTCGACCACTCCTTAACTTCAAACTCCCATATCTCCCGAATGGATTGACGAACTCGAGAAATTCCTGTTGCATCTGAAAGCAGAAACTAGCCCGATTACAACGGTTTGTGTATTTTCCCCCTAGGCCATAGTAGTTATTGGTCTCGAGTATCAGCCCGGCGAAAATTTTGATGGTTTCTCAACCATTCCTTAACTTCAAACTCCCATATCTCGCGAACGGATTGACGAACACGAGAAATTCCTGTTGCATCTGAAAGTAGAAGTTCGCCCGATTACAACGGTATGTGTATTTTGGCCCTAGGCCATAGTAGTTATTGGTTTCGAGTATCAGACTTGCGAAAATTTTGATGGTTTCTCAACCATTCCTTAACTTCAAACTCCCATATCTCGCGAACGGATTGACGAACTCGAGAAATACCTGTTGCATCTGAAAGCAGAAACTCGCCCGATTACAACGGTATGTGTATTTTTGCCCTAGGCCATAGCAGTTATTGGTTTCGAGTATCAGACTTCCGAAAATTTTGATGGTTTCTCGACCACTCCTTAACTTCAAACTCCCATATCTCCCGAACGGATTGACGAACTCGAGAAATTGCTGTTGCATCTGAAAGCAGAAACTCGCCCGATTACAACGCTATGTGTATTTTTGCCCTAGGCGACAGTAGTTATTGGTTTCTAGTATCAGACTTGCGAAAATTTTGGTCGTTTCTCAACCATTCCTTAACTTCAAACTCCCATATCTCGCGAACGGATTGACGAACTCGAGAAGTTCCTGTTGCATATGAAAGCAGAAGCTCGTCCGATTACAACGGTATGTGTATTTTGGCCCTAGGCCATAGTAGTTATTGGTTTCGAGTATCAGACTTGCGAAAATTTTGATTGTTTCTCAACCATTCCTTAACTTCAAACTCCCATATCTCGCGAACGGTTTGACGAACTCTAGAAATTACTGTTGCATCTGAAAGCAGAAACTCACCCGATTACAACGGTGTGTGTATTTTTGCCCTAGGCCATAGTAGTTATTGGTTTCGAGTAACAGACTTGCGAAAATTTTGATGGTTTCTCGACCACTCCTTAACTTCAAACTCCCATATCTCCCGAACGGATTGACGAACTCGAGAAGTTCCTGTTGCATCTGAAAGCAGAAACTCGCCCGATTACAACGCTACGTGTATTTTTGCCCTATGCCACAGTAGTTATTGGTTTCTAGTATCAGACTTGCGAAAATTTTGGTGGTTTCTCAACCATTCCTTAACTTCAAACTCCCATATCTCGCGAACGGATTGACGAACTCGAGAAGCTCCTGTTGCATATGAAAGCAGAAACTCACCCGATTACAACGGTATGTGTATTTTTGCCCAAGGCCATAGTAGTTATTGGTTTCGAGTAACAGACTTGCGAAAATTTTGATGGTTTCTCGACCACTCCTTAACTTCAAACTCCCATATCTCCCGAATGGATTGACGAACTCGAGAAATTCCTGTTGCATCTGAAAGCAGAAACTAGCCCGATTACAACGGTTTGTGTATTTTCCCCCTAGGCCATAGTAGTTATTGGTCTCGAGTATCAGCCTGGCGAAAATTTTGATGGTTTCTCAACCATTCCTTAACTTCAAACTCCCATATCTCGCGAACGGATTGACGAACACGAGAAATTCCTGTTGCATCTGAAAGTAGAAGTTCGCCCGATTACAACGGTATGTGTATTTTGGCCCTAGGCCATAGTAGTTATTGGTTTCGAGTATCAGACTTGCGAAAATTTTGATGGTTTCTCAACCATTCCTTAACTTCAAACTCCCATATCTCGCGAACGGATTGACGAACTCGAGAAATACCTGTTGCATCTGAAAGCAGAAACTCGCCCGATTACAACGGTATGTGTATTTTTGCCCTAGGCCATAGCAGTTATTGGTTTCGAGTATCAGACTTCCGAAAATTTTGATGGTTTCTCGACCACTCCTTAACTTCAAACTCCCATATCTCCCGAACGGATTGACGAACTCGAGAAATTGCTGTTGCATCTGAAAGCAGAAACTCGCCCGATTACAACGCTATGTGTATTTTTGCCCTAGGCGACAGTAGTTATTGGTTTCTAGTATCAGACTTGCGAAAATTTTGGTCGTTTCTCAACCATTCCTTAACTTCAAACTCCAATATCTCGCGAACGGATTGACGAACTCGAGAAGTTCCTGTTGCATATGAAAGCAGAAGCTCGTCCGATTACAACGGTATGTGTATTTTGGCCCTAGGCCATAGTAGTTATTGGTTTCGAGTATCAGACTTGCGAAAATTTTGATTGTTTCTCAACCATTCCTTAACTTCAAACTCCCATATCTCGCGAACGGTTTGACGAACTCTAGAAATTACTGTTGCATCTGAAAGCAGAAACTCACCCGATTACAACGGTGTGTGAATTTTTGCCCTAGGCCATAGTAGTTATTGGTTTCGAGTAACAGACTTGCGAAAATTTTGATGGTTTCTCGACCACTCCTTAACTTCAAACTCCCATATCTCCCGAACGGATTGACGAACTCGAGAAGTTCCTGTTGCATCTGAAAGCAGAAACTCGCCCGATTACAACGCTACGTGTATTTTTGCCCTATGCCACAGTAGTTATTGGTTTCTAGTATCAGACTTGCGAAAATTTTGGTGGTTTCTCAACCATTCCTTAACTTCAAACTCCCATATCTCGCGAACGGATTGACGAACTCGAGAAGCTCCTGTTGCATATGAAAGCAGAAACTCACCCGATTACAACGGTATGTGTATTTTTGCCCAAGGCCATAGTAGTTATTGGTTTCGAGTAACAGACTTGCGAAAATTTTGATGGTTTCTCGACCACTCCTTAACTTCAAACTCCCATATCTCCCGAATGGATTGACGAACTCGAGAAATTCCTGTTGCATCTGAAAGCAGAAACTAGCCCGATTACAACGGTTTGTGTATTTTCCCCCTAGGCCATAGTAGTTATTGGTCTCGAGTATCAGCCTGGCGAAAATTTTGATGGTTTCTCAACCATTCCTTAACTTCAAACTCCCATATCTCGCGAACGGATTGACGAACACGAGAAATTCCTGTTGCATCTGAAAGTAGAAGTTCGCCCGATTACAACGGTATGTGTATTTTGGCCCTAGGCCATAGTAGTTATTGGTTTCGAGTACCAGACTTGCGAAAATTTTGATTGTTTCTCAACCATTCCTTATCTCCAAACTCCCATATCTCGCGAACGGATTGACGAACTCGAGAAATTCCTGTTGCATCTGAAAGCAGAAACTCGTCCGATTACAACGGTATGTGTATTCTTGCCCTATGCCACAGTAGTTATTGGTTTCTAGTATCAGACTTGCGAAAATTTTGGTGGTTTCTCAACCATTCCTTAACTTCAAACTCCCATATCTCGCGAACGGATTGACGAACTCGAGAAGCTCCTGTTGCATATGAAAGCAGAAACTCACCCGATTACAACGGTATGTGTATTTTTGCCCAAGGCCATAGTAGTTATTGGTTTCGAGTAACAGACTTGCGAAAATTTTGATGGTTTCTCGACCACTCCTTAACTTCAAACTCCCATATCTCCCGAATGGATTGACGAACTCGAGAAATTCCTTTTGCATCTGAAAGCAGAAACTAGCCCGATTACAACGGTTTGTGTATTTTCCCCCTAGGCCATAGTAGTTATTGGTCTCGAGTATCAGCCTGGCGAAAATTTTGATGGTTTCTCAACCATTCCTTAACCTCAAACTCCCATATCTCACGAACGGATTGACGAACTGGAGAAGTTCCTGTTGCATCTGAAAGCAGAAACTCGACCGATTACAACGGTATGTGTATTTTTACCCTAGGCCATAGTAGTTATTGGTTTCGAGTAACAGACTTGCGAAAATTTTGATGGTTTCTCGACCACTCCTTAACTTCAAACTCCCATATCTCCCGAATGGATTGACGATCTCGAGAAATTCCTGTTGCATCTGAAAGTAGAAACTCGCCCGATTACAACGGTATGTGTATTTTCCCCCTAGGCCATTGTAGTTATTGGTCTCGAGTATCAGCCTGGCGAAAATTTTGATGGTTTCTCAACCATTCCTTAACTTCAAACTCCCATATCTCGCGAACGGGTTGACGAACACGAGAAATTCCTGTTGCATCTGAAAGTAGAAGTTCGCCCGATTACAACGGTATGTTTATTTTGGCCCTAGGCCATAGTAGTTATTAGTTTCGAGTATCAGACTTGCGAAAATTTTGATGGTTTCTCAACCATTCCGTAACTTCAAACTCCCATACCTCGGGAACGGATTGACGAACTCTAGAAATTCCTGCTGCATCTGAAAGCAGGACCTCACCCGATTACAACGGTATGTGTATTTTTGCCCTAGGCCATAGTAGTTACTGTTTTCGAGAATCAGACTTGCGATAATTTTGATGGTTTCTCAACCATTCCTTAACTTCAGACTCCCAAATCTCGCGAACGGATTGACGAACTCGAGAAATTCCTGTTGCTTCTGAAAGCAGCCACTCGCCCGATTACATCGGTATGTGTATTTTGGCCCTAGGCCATAGTAGTTACTGGTTTCGAGTATCAGACTTGGGAAAATTTTGATTGTTTCTCAACCATTCCTTAACTTCAAACTCCCATATCTCGCGAACGGTTTGACGAACTCTAGAAATTACTGTTGCATCTGAAAGCAGAATCTCACCCGATTACAACGGTATGTGTATTTTTGCCCTAGGCCATAGTAGTTATTGGTTTCGAGTAACAGACTTGCGAAAATTTTGATGGTTTCTCGACCACTCCTTAAATTCAAACTCCCATATCTCCCGAATGGATTGACGATCTCGAGAAATTCCTGTTGCATCTGAAAGCAGAAACTCGCCCGATTACAACGGTATGTGTATTTTCCCCCTAGGCCATTGTAGTTATTGGTCTCGAGTATCAGCCTGGCGAAAATTTTGATGGTTTCTCAACCATTCCTTAACTTCAAACTCCCATATCTCGCGAACGGATTGACGAACTCTAGAAATTCCTGTTGCATCTGAAAGCAGGACCTCACCCGATTACAACGGTATGTGTATTTTTGCCCTAGGCCATAGTAGTTATTGTTTTCGAGAATCAGACTTGCGATAATTTTGATGGTTTCTCAACCATTCCTTAACTTCAGACTCCCAAATCTCGCGAACGGATTGACGAACTCGAGAAATTCCTGTTGCATCTGAAAGCGGCCACTCGCCCGATTACATCGGTATGTGTATTTTGGCCCTAGGCCATAGTAGTTACTGGTTTCGAGTATCAGACTTGGGAAAATTTTGATTGTTTCTCAACCATTCCTTAACTTCAAACTCCCATATCTCGCGAACGGTTTGACGAACTCTAGAAATTACTGTTGCATCTGAAAGCAGAAACTCACCCGATTACAACGGTATGTGTATTTTTGCCCTAGGCCATAGTAGTTATTGGTTTCGAGTAACAGACTTGCGAAAATTTTGATGGTTTCTCGACCACTCCTTAACTTCAAACTCCCATATCTCCCGAATGGATTGACGATCTCGAGAAATTCCTGTTGCATCTGAAAGCAGAAACTCGCCCGATTTCAACGGTATGTGTATTTTCCCCCTAGGCCATTGTAGTTATTGGTCTCGAGTATCAGCCTGGCGAAAATTTTGATGGTTTCTCAACCATTCCTTAACTTCAAACTCCCATATCTCGCGAACGGGTTGACGAACACGAGAAATTCCTGTTGCATCTGAAAGTAGAAGTTCGCCCGATTACAACGGTATGTTTATTTTGGCCCTAGGCCATAGTAGTTATTGGTTTCGAGTATCAGACTTGCGTAAATTTTGATTGTTTCTCAACCATTCCTTAACTCCAAACTCCCATATCTCGCGAACGGATTGACGAACTCGAGAAATTCCTGTTGCATCTGAAAGCAGAAACTCGTCCGATTACAACGGTAAGTGTATTCTTGCGCTAGGCCATAGTAGTTATTGGTTTCGAGTATCAGACTTGCGAAAATTTTGATGGTTTCTCAATCATTCCTTAACTTCAAACTCCCATATCTCGCGAACGGATTGACGAACTCGAGAAATTCCTGTTGCATCTGAAAGCAGAAACTCGCCCGATTACAACGGTATGTGTATTTTCCCCCTAGGCCATAGTAGTTATTGGTCTCGAGTATCAGCCTGGCGAAAATTTTGATGGTTTCTCAACCATTCCTTAACTTCAAACTCCCATATCTCGCGAACGGATTGACGAACACGAGAAATTCCTGTTGCATCTGAAAGTAGTTCGCCCGATTACAACGGTATGTGTATTTTTGCCCTAGGCCATAGTAGTTATTGGTTTCGAGTATCAGATTTGCGAAAATTTTGATGGTTTCTCAACCATTCCTTAACTTGAAACTCCCATACCTCGCGAACGGATTGTCGAACTGGAGAAATTCCTGTTGCATCAGAAAGCAGAAACTCGCCCGATTACAACGGTATGTGTATTTTTGCCCTAGGCCATAGTAGTTATTGGTCTCGAGTATCAGACTTGCGAAAATTTTGATGGTTTCTCAACCATTCCTTAACTTCAGACTCCCATATCTCACGAACGGATTGACGAACTCGAGAAATTCCTGTTGCATCTGAAAGTAGAAACTCGCCCGATTACAATGATGTGTGTACTTTTTCCCTAGGCCATTCCAGTTATTGGTTTCGAGTATCAGACTTGCGACATATTTGTTGGTTTCTCAACCATTCCTTAAATTCAAACTCCCATATCTCGCGAACGGATTGACGAACTCGAGAAATTCCTGTTGCATCAGAAAGCAGAAACTCGTCCGATTACAACGGTATGTGTATTTTTGCCCTAGACCATAGTAGTTATTGTTTTCGAGAATCAGACTTGCGATAATTTTGATGGTTTCTCAACCATTCCTTAACTTCAGACTCCCAAATCTCGCGAACGGATTGACGAACTCGAGAAATTCCTGTTGCATCTGAAAGCCGCCACTCGCCCGATTACATCGGTATGTGTATTTTGGCCCTAGGCCATAGTAGTTATTGGTTTCGAGTATCAGACTTGGGAAAATTTTGATTGTTTCTCAACCATTCCTTAACTTCAAACTCCCATATCTCGCGAACGGTTTGACGAACTCTAGAAATTACTGTTGCATCTGAAAGCAGAAACTCACCCGATTACAACGGTATGTGTATTTTTGGCCTAGGCCATAGTAGTTATTGGTTTCGAGTAACAGACTTGCGAAAATTTTGATGGTTTCTCGACCACTCCTTAACTTCAAACTCCCATATCTCCCGAATGGATTGACGATCTCGAGAAATTCCTGTTGCATCTGAAAGTAGAAACTCGCCCGATTACAACGGTATGTGTATTTTCCCCCTAGGCCATTGTAGTTATTGGTCTCGAGTATCAGCCTGGCGAAAATTTTGATGGTTTCTCAACCATTCCTTAACTTCAAACTCCCATATCTCGCGAACGGGTTGACGAACACGAGAAATTCCTGTTGCATCTGAAAGTAGAAGTTCGCCCGATTACAACGGTATGTTTATTTTGGCCCTAGGCCATAGTAGTTATTGGTTTCGAGTATCAGACTTGCGTAAATTTTGATTGTTTCTCAAACATTCCTTAACTCCAAACTCCCATATCTCGCGAACGGATTGACGAACTCGAGAAATTCCTGTTGCATCTGAAAGCAGAAACTCGTCCGATTACAACGGTATGTGTATTCTTGCGCTAGGCCATAGTAGTTATTGGTTTCGAGTATCAGACTTTCGAAAATTTTGATGGTTTCTCAATCATTCCTTAACTTCAAACTCCCATATCTCGCGAACGGATTGACGAACTCGAGAAATTCCTGTTGCATCTGAAAGCAGAAACTCGCCCGATTACAAAGGTATGTGTATTTTCCCCCTAGGCCATAGTAGTTATTGGTCTCGAGTATCAGCCTGGCGAAAATTTTGATGGTTTCTCAACCATTCCTTAACTTCAAACTCCCATATCTCGCGAACGGATTGACGAACACGAGAAATTCCTGTTGCATCTGAAAGTAGTTCGCCCGATTACAACGGTATGTGTATTTTTGCCCTAGGCCATAGTAGTTATTGGTTTCGAGTATCAGATTTGCGAAAATTTTGATGGTTTCTCAACCATTCCTTAACTTGAAACTCCCATACCTCGCGAACGGATTGTCGAACTGGAGAAATTCCTGTTGCATCAGAAAGCAGAAACTCGCCCGATTACAACGGTATGTGTATTTTTGCCCTAGGCCATAGTAGTTATTGGTTTCGAGTATCAGACTTGCGAAAATTTTGATGGTTTCTCAACCATTCCTTAACTTCAGACTCCCATATCTCACGAACGGATTGACGAACTCGAGAAATTCCTGTTGCATCTGAAAGTAGAAACTCGCCCGATTACAATGATGTGTGTACTTTTTCCCTAGGCCATTCCAGTTATTGGTTTCGAGTATCAGACTTGCGACATATTTGATGGTTTCTCAACCATTCCTTAAATTCAAACTCCCCTATCTCGCGAACTGATTGACGAACTCGAGAAATTGCTGTTGCATCTGAAAGCAGAAACTCGTCCGATTACAACGGTATGTGTATTCTTGCGCTAGGCCATAGTAGTTATTGGTTTCGAGTATCAGACTTTCGAAAATTTTGATGGTTTCTCAATCATTCCTTAACTTCAAACTCCCATATCTCGCGAACGGACTCACGAACTCGAGAAATTCCTGTTGCATCTGAAAGCAGAAACTCGCCCGATTACAACGGTATGTGTATTTTTGCCCTAGGCCATAGCAGTTATTGGTTTCGAGTATCAGACTTGCGAAAATTTTGATGGTTTCTCGACCACTCCTTAACTTCAAACTCCCATATCTCGCGAACGGATTGACGAACTCGAGAAATAGCTGTTGCATCTGAAAGCAGAAACACGCCCGATTACAACGCTATGTTTATTTTTGCCCTAGGCCATAGTAGTTATTGGTTTCTAGTATCAGACTTGCGACAATTTTGATGGTTTCTCAACCATTCCTTAAATTCAAACTCCCCTATCTCGCGAACTGATTGACGAACTCGAGAAATTGCTGTTGCATCTGAAAGCAGAAACTCGTCCGATTACAACGGTATGTGTATTTTTGCCCTAGGCCATAGTAGTTATTAATTTCGAGTATCAGACTTGCGATAATTTTGATGGCTTCTCAACCATTCCTTAACTTCAGACTCCCAAATCTCGCGAACGGATTGACGAACTCGAGAAATTCCTGTTGCATCTGAAAGCAGCCACTCGCCCGATTACAACGGTATGTGTATTTTGGCCCTAGGCCATAGTAGTTATTGGTTTCGAGTATCAGACTTGGGAAAATTTTGACTGTTTCTCAACCATTCCTTAACTTCAAACTCCCATATCTCGCGAACGGTTTGACGAACTCTTCAAATTACGGTTGCATCTGAAAGCAGAAACTCGCCCGATTACAACGGTATGTGTATTTTCCCCCTAGGCCATAGTAGTTATTGGTCTCGAGTATCAGCCTGGTGAAAATTTTGAAGGTTTCTCAACCATTCCTTAACTTCAAACTCCCATATCTCGCGAACGGATTGACGAACACGAGAAATTCCGGTTGCATCTGAAAGTAGTTCGCCCGATTACAACGGTATGTGTATTTTTGCCATAGGCCATAGTAGTTATTGGTTTCGAGTATCAGATTTGCGAAAATTTTGATGGTTTCTCAACCATTCCTTACCTTCAAACTCCCATACCTCGCGAACGGATTGTCGAACTGGAGAAATTCCTGTTGCATCAGAAAGCAGAAACTCGCCCGATTACAACGGTATGTGTATTTTTGCCCTAGGCCATAGTAGTTATTGGTTTCGAGTATCAGACTTGCGAAAATTTTGATGGTTTCTCAACCATTCCTTAACTTCAGACTCCCATATCTCACGAACGGATTGACGAACTCGAGAAATTCCTGTTGCATCTGAAAGTGGAAACTCGCCCGATTACAATGGTGTGTGTACTTTTTCCCAAGGCCATTCCAGTTATTGGTTTCGAGTATCAGACTTGAGACATATTTGATGGTTTCTCAACCATTCCTTAAATTCAAACTCCCATATCTCGCGAACGGATTGACGAACTCGAGAAATTGCTGTTGCATCTGAAAGCAGAAACACGCCCGATTACAACGCTATGTTTATTTTTGCCCTAGGCCATAGTAGTTATTGGTTTCTAGTATCAGACTTGCGAAAATTTTGATGGTTTCTCAACCATTCCTTAACTTCAGACTCCCATATCTCACGAACGGATTGACGAACTCGAGAAATTGCTGTTGCATCTGAAAGCAGAACCTCGTCCGATTACAACGGTATGGGTATTCTTACCCTAGGCCATAGTAGTTATTGGTTTCGAGTATCAAACTTGCGAAAATTTTGATGGTTTCTCAACCATTACTTAACTTCAAACTCCCATATATCGCGAACGGATTGACGAACTCGAGAAATTCCTGTTGCATCTGAAAGTAGAATCTCGCCCGTTTACAATGGTGTGTGTACTCTTTCCCTACGCCATTCCAGTTATTGGTTTCGAGTATCAGACTTGCGACAATTTTGATGGTTTCTCAACCATTCCTTAAATTCAAACTCCCATATCTCGCGAACGGATTGACAAACTCGAGAAATTGCTGTTGCATCTGAAAGCAGAAACTCGTCCGATTACAACGGTGTGTGTATTTTTGCCCTAGGCCATAGTAGTTATTAGTTTCGAGTATCAGACTTGCGAAAATTTTGATGGTTTCTCAACCATTCCGTAACTTCAAACTCCCTTATCTCGCGAACGGATTGACGAACTCTAGAAATTCCTGTTGCATCTGAAAGCAGGACCTCACCCGATTACAACGGTATGTGTATTTTTGCCCTAGGCCATAGCAGTTATTGGTTTCGAGTATCAGACTTGCGAAAATTTTGATGGTTTCTCGACCCCTCCTTAACTTCAATCTCCCATATCTCCCGAACGGATTGACGAACTCGAGAAATTGCTGTTGCATCTGAAAGCAGAAACTCGCCCGATTACAACGCTATGTGTATTTTTGCCCTAGGCCACGGTAGTTATAGGTTTCTAGTATCAGACTTGCGAAAATTTTGATGGTTTCTCAACCATTCCTTTACTTCAAACTCCCATATCTCGCGAACGGATTGACGAACTCGAGAAGTTCCTGTTGAATCTGAAAGCAGAAACTCGTCCGATTACAACGGTATGTGTATTTTGGCCCTAGGCCATAGTAGTTATTGGTTTCGAGTACCAGACTTGCGAAAATTTTGATTGTTTCTCAACCATTCCTTAACTTCAAACTCCCATATCTCGCGAACGGTTTGACAAACTCTAGAAATTACTGTCGCATCTGAAAGCAGAAACTCACCCGATTACAACGGTGTGTGTATTTTTGCCCTAGGCCATAGTATTTATTGGTTTCGAGTAACAGACTTGCGAAAATTTTGATGGTTTCTCGACCACTCCTTAACTTCAAACTCCCATATCTCCCGAACGGATTGACGAACTCGAGAAATTCCTGTTGCATCTGAAAGCAGAAACTCGCCCGATTACAACGGTATGTGTATTTTTCCCCTAGGCCATAGTAGTTATTGGTTTCGAGTATCAGACTTGCGAAAATTTTGATGGTTTCTCGACCCCTCCTTAACTTCAATCTCCCATATCTCCCGAACGGATTGACGAACTCGAGAAATTGCTGTTGCATCTGAAAGCAGAAACTCGCCCGATTACAACGCTACGTGTATTTTTGCCCTAGGCCACAGTAGTTATTGGTTTCGAGTATCAGCCTGGCGAAAATTTTGATGGTTTCTCAACCATTCCTTAACTTCAAACTCCCATATCTCGCGAACGGATTGACGATCTTGAGAAGTTTCTATTGCATATGAAAGCAGAGACTCGCCCGATTACAACGGTATGTGTCTTTTTGCCCTAGGCCATAGTATTTATTGGTTTCGAGTATCAGACTTACGAAAATTTTTATGGTTTCTCAACCATTCCTTAACTTCGGACTCCCATATCTCGCGAACGGATTGACGAACACGATAAATTCCTGTTACATCTGAAAGTAGAAGCTCGCCCGATTACAACGGTATGTGTATTTTCCACCTAGGCCATAGTAGTTATTGGTTTCGAGTATCAGACTTGCGACAATTTTGATGGTTTCTCAAACATTCTTTCGCTTCAAACTCCCATATCTCGCGAACGGATTGACGAACTCGAGAAATTCCGATTGCATCTTAAAGCAGTAACTCGCCCGATTACAACGGTATGTGTATTCTTGCCCTAGGCCATAGCAGTTATTGGTTTCGAGTATCAGACTTGCGAAAATTTTGATGCTTTCTCAACCATTCCTTAACTTCAGACTCCCATATCTCGCGAAAGGATTGAGGAACTCGAGAAATTCCTGTTGGATCTGAAAGCAGAAACTCGACCGATTACAACGGTATGTGTATTTTTCCCCTGGGCCATAGTAGTTATTGGTCTCAAGTATCAGCCTGGCGAAAATTTTGATGGTTTCTCAACCATTCCTTAACTTCAAACTCCCATATCTCGCGAACGGATTGACGAACACGAGAAATTCCTGCTGCATCTGAAAGAAGATGTTCGCCCGATTACAACGGTATGTGTATTTTTGCCCTAGGCCATAGTAGTTATTGGTTTTGAGTATCAGACTTGCGAAAATTTTGATGGTTTCTCAACCATTCCTTAACTTCAATCTCCCATATCTCGCGAGCGGATTGACGAACTCGAGAAAATCCTGTTGCATCTGAAAGCCGAAACTCGCCCGATTACAACGGTATGTGTATTTTTGCCCTAGGCCATAGCAGTTATTGGTTTCGAGTATCAGATTTGCGAAAATTTTGATGGTTTCTCAACCATTCCTTAACTTCAAACTCCCAGATCTCGCGAACGGATTGACGAACTCGAGAAGATCCTGTTGCATCTGAAAGCAGAAACTCGTCCGATTACAACGGTATTTGTATTTTTGCCCTAGGACATGGTAGTTATTTGTATCGAGTATCAGACTTGCGAAAATTTTGATGGTTTCTCAACCAATCCTTAACTTCAAACTCCCATATCTCGCGAGCGGATTGACGAACTCGAGAAATTCCTGTTGCATCAGAAAGTAGAAACTCTTCCGATTACAATGGTGTGTGTACTTTTGCCCTAGGCCATAGTAGTTATTGGTTTCGAGTATCAGACTTGCGTCAATTTTGATGGTTTCTCAACCATTCCTTCACTTCAAACTCCCATATCTCGCGAACGGATTGACGAACTCGAGAAATTCCGATTGCATCTGAAAGCAGAAACTCGCCCGATTACAACGGTATGTGTATTCTTGCCCTAGGCCATCGCAGTTATTGGTTTCGAGTATCAGACTTGCGAAAATTTTGATGGTTTCTTGACCACTCCTTATCTTCAAACTCCCATATCTCCCGAACGGATTGACGAACTCGAGAAATTCCTGTTGCATCTGAAAGCAGAAACTCGACCGATTACAACGGTATGTGTATTTTTCCCCTGGGCCATAGTAGTTATTGGGCTCGAGTATCAGACTTGCGAAATCTTTGATGGTTTCTCAACCATTCTTTAACTTCAGACACCCATATCTCGCGAACGGATTGACGAAAACGAGAAATTCCTGTTGCATCTGAAAGTGGAAGCTCGCCCGATTACAACGGTATGTGTATATTTGCCCTAGGCCATAGCAGTTATTGGTTTCGAGTATCAGACTTCCGAAAATTTTGATGGTTTCTCGACCACTCCTTAACTTCAAACTCCCATATCTCCCGAACGGATTGACGAACTCGAGAAACTCCTGTTGCATCTGAAAGCAGAAAGTCGCCCGATAACAATGGTGTGCGTATTTTTCCCCTAGGCCATAATAGTTATTGGTTTCGAGTATCAGACTTGCGAAAATTTTGATGCTTTCTCAACCATTCCTTAACTTCAGACTCCCATATCTCGCGAACGGATTGACGAACTCGAGAAATTCCTGTTGCATCTGAGGGCAGAAACTCGCCCAATTACAACGGTATGTGTATTTTGCCCTAGGCGATAGTAGTTATTGTTTTCGAGTATCAGACTTGCGAAAATTTTGATGGTTTCTCAACCAATCCTTATCTTCAAACTCCCATATCTCGCGAGCGGATTGACGAACTCGAGAAATTCCTGTTGCATCTGAAAGTAGAAACTCTCCCGATTACAATGGTGTGTGTACTTTTGCCCTATGCCATTCCAGTTATTGGTTTCGAGTATCAGACTTGCGACAATTTTGATGGTTTCTCGACCACTCCTTAATTTCAAACACCCATATCTCGCGAACGGATTGATGAACTTGAGAAATTCCTGTTGCATCTGAAAGTAGAAACTCGCCCGATTACAACGGTATGTGTATTTTTGCCCTAGGCCATAGTAGTTATTGGTTTCGAGTATCAGACTTGCGTCAATTTTGATGGTTTCTCAACCATTCCTTCATTTCAAATTCCCATATCTCGCGAACGGATTGACGAACTCGAGAAATTCCGATTGCATCTGAAAGCAGAAACTCGCCCGATTACAATGGTGTGTGTACTTTTCCCCTAGGCCGTTCCAGTTATTGGTTTCGAGTGTCAGACTTGCGAAAATTTTGATGGTTTCTCGACCACTCCTTATCTTCAAACTCCCATATCTCCCGAACGGATTAACGAACTCGAGAAATTCCTGTTGCATCTGAAAGCAGAAACTCGCCCGATTACAACGGTATGTGTATTTTTCCCCTGGGCCATAGTAGTTATTGGTCTCGAGTATCAGCCTGGCGAAAATTTTCATGGTTTCTCAACCATTCCTTAACTTCAAACTCCCATATCTCGCGAACGGATTGACGAACTCGAGAAATTCCTGTTGCATCTGAAAGTAGAAACTCTCCCGATTATAATGGTGTGCGTACTTTTGCCCTATGCCTTTCCAGGTATTGGTTTCGAGTATCAGACTTGCGACAATTTTGATGGTTTCTCGACCACTCCTTAATTTCAAACACCCATATCTCGCGAACGGATTGATGAAGTCGAGAAATTCCTGTTGCATCTGAAAGCAGAAACTCGTCCGATTACAACGGTATGCGTATTTTCCCCCTAGGCCATAGTAGTTATTGGTCTCGAGTATCAGCCTGGCGAAAATTTTGATGGTTTCTCAACCATTCCTTAACTTCAAACTCCCATATCTCGCGAACGGAATGGGGAACTCGAGAAATTCCTGTTGCATCTGAAAGTAGAAACTCGCCCGATTACAACGGTATGCGTATTTCCCCCCTAGGCCATAGTAGTTATTGGTTTCGAGTATCAGACTTTCGAAAATTTTGATGGTTTCTCAACCATTCCTTAACTTCAAACTCCCATATCTCGCGAACGGATTGACGATCTTGAGAAATTTCTGTTGCATATGAAAGCAGAGACTCGCCCGATTACAACTGTATGTGTATTTTTGCCCTAGGCCATAGTATTTATTGGTTTCGAGTATCAGACTTACGAAAATTTTGATGGTTTCTCAACCATTCCTTAACTTCGGACTCCCATATCTCGCGAAACGATTGACGAACACGAGAAATTCCTGTTGCATCTGAAAGTAGAAGCTCGCCCGATTACAGCGCTATGTGCATTTTTGCCTTAGGCCATAGTAGTTGTTGGTTTCGAGTATCAGCATTGCGAACATTTTTATGGTGTCTCAACCATTCCTTAATTTCAAACTCCCATATCTCGCGAACGGATTGACGAACTCGAGAAATTCCTGTTGCATCTGAAAGTAGAAACTCGCCCGATTACAACGGTATGTGTATTTTTGCCCTAGGCCATAGTAGTTATTGGTTTCGAGTATCAGACTTGCGACAATTTTGATGGTTTCTCAACCATTCCTTCACTTCAAATTCCCATATCTCGCGAACGGATTGACGAACTCGAGAAATTCCGATTGCATCTGAAAGCAGAAACTCGCCCGATTACAACGGTATGTGTATTTTTCCCCTAGGCCATAGTAGTTATTGGTTTCGAGTATCAGCCTGGCGAAAATTCTGATGGTTTCTCAACCATTCCTTAACTTCAGACTCCCATGTCTCGCGAACGGAATGACGAACACGAAAAATTCCTGTTGCATCTGAAAGTAGATGTTCGCCCGATTACAACGGTATGTGTATTTCCCCACTGGGCCGTAGTAGTTTTTGGTTTCGAGTATCAGACTTGCGAAAATTTTGTTGGTTTCTCAACCATTCCTTAACTTCAGACTCCCATATCTCGCGAACGGAATGACGAACACGAGAAATTCCTGTTGCATCTGAAAGTAGAAGTTCGCCCGATTACAACGGTATCTGTATTTTTGCCCTAGGCCATAGTAGTTATTGGTTTCGAGTATCAGACTTGCGAAAATTTTGATGGTTTCTCAACCATTCCTTAACTTCAACCTCCCATATCTCGCGAGCGGATTGACGAACTCGAGAAAATCCTGTTGCATCTGAAAGCCGAAACTCGCCCGATTACAACGGTATGTGTATTTTTGCCCTAGGCCATAGCAGTTATTGGTTTCGAGTATCAGATTTGCGAAAATTTTGATGGTTTCTCAACCATTCCTTAACTTCAAACTCCCAGATCTCGCGAACGGATTGACGAACTCGAGAAGATCCTGTTGCATCTGAAAGCAGAAACTCGTCCGATTACAACGGTATGTGTATTTTTGCCCTAGGACATGGTAGTTATTTGTATCGAGTATCAGACTTGCGAAAATTTTGATGGTTTCTCAACCAATCCTTAACTTCAAACTCCCATATCTCGCGAGCGGATTGACGAACTCGAGAAATTCCTGTTGCATCTGAAAGTAGAAACTCTCCCGATTACAATGGTGTGTGTACTTTTGCCCTATGCCATTCCAGTTATTGGTTTCGAGTATCAGACTTGCGAAAATTTTGATGGTTTCTCGACCACTCCTTATCTTCAAACTCCCATATCTCCCGAACGGATTGACGAACTCGAGAAATTCCTGTTGCATCTGAAAGCAGAAACTCGCCCGATTACAACGGTATGTGTATTTTTCCCCTGGGCCATAGTAGTTATTGGTTTCGAGTATCAGCCTGGCGAAAATTTTGATGGTTTCTCAACCATTCCTTAACTTCAAACTCCCATATCTCGCGAACGGATTGACGAACACGAGAAATTCCTGCTGCATCTGAAAGTAGATGTTCGCCCGATTACAACGGTATGTGTATTTTCCCACTGGGCCATAGTAGTTATTGGTTTCGAGTATCAGACTTACGAAAATTTTGATGGTTTCTCAACCATTCCTTAACTTCGGACTCCCATATCTCGCGAAACGATTGACGAACACGAGAAATTCCTGTTGCATCTGAAAGTAGAAGCTCGCCCGATTACAGCGCTATGTGCATTTTTGCCTTAGGCCATAGTAGTTGTTGGTTTCGAGTATCAGCATTGCGAACATTTTTATGGTGTCTCAACCATTCCTTAATTTCAAACTCCCATATCTCGCGAACGGATTGACGAACTCGAGAAATTCCTGTTGCATCTGAAAGTAGAAACTCGCCCGATTACAACGGTATGTGTATTTTTGCCCTAGGCCATAGTAGTTATTGGTTTCGAGTATCAGACTTGCGACAATTTTGATGGTTTCTCAACCATTCCTTCACTTCAAATTCCCATATCTCGCGAACGGATTGACGAACTCGAGAAATTCCTGTTGCATCTGAAAGTAGAAACTCGCCCGATTACAACGGTATGTGTATTTTTGCCCTAGGCCATAGTAGTTATTGGTTTCGAGTATCAGACTTGCGTCAATTTTGATGGTTTCTCAACCATTCCTTCACTTCAAACTCCCATATCTCGCGAACGGAATGACGAACACGAAAAATTCCTGTTGCATCTGAAAGTAGATGTTCGCCCGATTACAACGGTATGTGTATTTCCCCACTGGGCCGTAGTAGTTATTGGTTTCGAGTATCAGACTTGCGAAAATTTTGTTGGTTTCTCAACCATTCCTTAACTTCAGACTCCCATATCTCGCGAACGGAATGACGAACACGAGAAATTCCTGTTGCATCTGAAAGTAGAAGTTCGCCCGATTACAACGGTATCTGTATTTTTGCCCTAGGCCATAGTAGTTATTGGTTTCGAGATTCAGACTTGCGAAAATTTTGATGGTTTCTCGACCACTCCTTATCTTCAAACTCCCATATCTCCCGAACGGATTGACGAACTCGAGAAGTTCCTGTTGCATCTGAAAGCAGAAACTCGCCCGATTACAAAGGTATGTGTATTTTTCCCCTGGGCCATAGTAGTTATTGGTCTCGAGTATCAGCCTGGCGAAAATTTTGATGGTTTCTCAACCATTCCTTAACTTCAAACTCCCATATCTCGCGAACGGATTGACGAACACGAGAAATTCCTGCTGCATCTGAAAGTAGATGTTCGCCCGATTACAACGGTATGTGTATTTTCCCACTGGGCCATAGTAGTTATTGGTTTCGAGTATCAGACTTGCGCAAATTTTGTTGGTTTCTCAACCATTCCTTAACTTCAAACTCCCATATCTCGCGAACGGATTGACGATCTCGAGAAATTTCTGTTGCATATGAAAGCAGAAACTCGCCCGATTACAACGGTATGTGTATTTTTGCCCTAAGCCATAGTTGTTATTGGTTTCGAGTATCAGACTTGCGAAAACTTTGATGGTTTCTCAACCATTCTTTAACTTCAGACTCCCATATCTCGCGAACGGATTGACGAAAACGAGAAATTCCTGTTGCATCTGAAAGTGGAAGCTCGCCCGATTACAACGGTATGTGTATATTTGCCCTAGGCCATAGCAGTTATTGGTTTCGAGTATCAGACTTGCGAAAATTTTGATGGTTTCTCGACCACTCCTTAATTTCAAACTCCCATATCTCCCGAACGGATTGACGAACTCGAGAAACTCCTGTTGCATCTGAAAGCAGAAACTCGCCCAATTACAACGGTATGTGCATTTTGCCCTAGGCGATAGTAGTTATTGTTTTCGAGTATCAGACTTGCGAAAATTTTGATGCTTTCTCAACCATTCCTTAACTTCAGACTCCCATATCTCGCGAACGGATTGACGAACTCGAGAAATTCCTGTTGCATCTGAAAGTAGAAACTCTCCCGATTATAATGGTGTGCGTACTTTTGCCCTATGCCTTTCCAGGTATTGGTTTCGAGTATCAGACTTGCCACAATTTTGATGGTTTCTCGACCACTCCTTAATTTCAAACACCCATATCTCGCGAACGGATTGATGAAGTCGAGAAATTCCTGTTGCATCTGAAAGTAGACACTCGCCCGATTACAACGGTATGTGTATTTTTGCCCTAGGCCATAGCAGTTATTGGTTTCGAGTATCAGATTTGCGAAAATTTTGATGGTTTCTCAACCATTCCTTAACTTCAAACTCCCAGATCTCGCGAACGGATTGACGAACTCGAGAAGATCCTGTTGCATCTGAAAGCAGAAACTCGTCCGATTACAACGGTATGTGTATTTTTGCCCTAGGACATGGTAGTTATTTGTATCGAGTATCAGACTTGCGAAAATTTTGATGGTTTCTCAACCATTCCTTAACTTCAAACTCCCATATCTCGCGAACGGAATGGGGAACTCGAGAAATTCCTGTTGCATCTGAAAGCAGAAACTCGCCCGATTACAATGGTGTGTGTACTTTTCCCCTAGGCCGTTCCAGTTATTGGTTTCGAGTGTCAGACTTGCGAAAATTTTGATGGTTTCTCAACCATTCCTTAACTTTAAACTCCCATATCTCGCGAACGGATTGACGAACTCGATAAATTCTTGTTGCATCTGAAAGTAGAAGCTCGCCCGATTACAACGGTATGCGTATTTTCCCCCTAGGCCATAGTAGTTATTGGTTTCGAGTATCAGACTTTCGAAAATTTTGATGGTTTCTCAACCATTCATTAACTTCAAACTCCCATATCTCGCGAACGGATTGACGATCTTGAGAAATTTCTGTTGCATATGAAAGCAGAGACTCGCCCGATTACAACGGTATGTGTATTTTTGCCTTAGGCCATAGTAGTTGTTGGTTTCGAGTATCAGCATTGCGAACATTTTTATGGTGTCTCAACCATTCCTTAATTTCAAACTCCCATATCTCGCGAACGGATTGACGAACTCGAGAAATTCCTGTTGCATCTGAAAGTAGAAACTCGCCCGATTACAACGGTATGTGTATTTTTGCCCTAGGCCATAGTAGTTATTGGTTTCGAGTATCAGACTTGCGACAATTTTGATGGTTTCTCAACCATTCCTTCACTTCAAATTCCCATATCTCGCGAACGGATTGACGAACTCGAGAAATTCCGATTGCATCTGAAAGCAGAAACTCGCCCGATTACAACGGTATGTGTATTTTTCCCCTAGGCCATAGTAGTTATTGGTTTCGAGTATCAGCCTGGCGAAAATTCTGATGGTTTCTCAACCATTCCTTAACTTCAGACTCCCATATCTCGCGAACGGAATGACGAACACGAGAAATTCCTGTTGCATCTGAAAGTAGATGTTCGCCCGATTACAACGGTATGTGTATTTCCCCACTGGGCCGTAGTAGTTATTGGTTTCGAGTATCAGACTTGCGAAAATTTTGTTGGTTTCTCAACCATTCCTTAACTTCAGACTCCCATATCTCGCGAACGGAATGACGAACACGAGAAATTCCTGTTGCATCTGAAAGTAGAAGTTCGCCCGATTACAACGGTATCTGTATTTTTGCCCTAGGCCATAGTAGTTATTGGTTTCGAGTATCAGACTTGCGAAAATTTTGATGGTTTCTCAACCATTCCTTAACTTCAACCTCCCATATCTCGCGAGCGGATTGACGAACTCGAGAAAATCCTGTTGCATCTGAAAGCCGAAACTCGCCCGATTACAACGGTATGTGTATTTTTGCCCTAGGCCATAGCAGTTATTGGTTTCGAGTATCAGATTTGCGAAAATTTTGATGGTTTCTCAACCATTCCTTAACTTCAAACTCCCAGATCTCGCGAACGGATTGACGAACTCGAGAAGATCCTGTTGCATCTGAAAGCAGAAACTCGTCCGATTACAACGGTATGTGTATTTTTGCCCTAGGACATGGTAGTTATTTGTATCGAGTATCAGACTTGCGAAAATTTTGATGGTTTCTCAACCAATCCTTAATTTCAAATTCCCATATCTCGCGAGCGGATTGACGAACTCGAGAAATTCCTGTTGCATCTGAAAGTAGAAACTCTCCCGATTACAATGGTGTGTGTACCTTTGCCCTATGCCATTCCAGTTATTGGTTTCGAGTATCAGACTTGCGACAATTTTGATGGTTTCTCGACCACTCCTTAATTTCAAACACCCATATCTCGCGAACGGATTGATGAACTTGAGAAATTCCTGTTGCATCTGAAAGTAGAAACTCGCCCGATTACAACGGTATGTGTATTTTTGCCCTAGGCCATAGTAGTTATTGGTTTCGAGTATCAGACTTGCGTCAATTTTGATGGTTTCTCAACCATTCCTTCACTTCAAACTCCCATATCTCGCGAACGGATTGACGAACTCGAGAAATTCCGATTGCATCTGAAAGCAGAAACTCGCCCGATTACAACGGTATGTGTATTCTTGCCCTAGGCCATCGCAGTTATTGGTTTCGCGTATCAGACTTGCGAAAATTTTGATGGTTTCTCGACCACTCCTTATCTTCAAACTCCCATATCTCCCGAACGGATTGACGAACTCGAGAAATTCCTGTTGCAACTGAAAGCAGAAACTCGCCCGATTACAACGGTATGTGTATTTTTCCCCTGGGCCATAGTAGTTATTGGTCTCGAGTATCAGCCTGGCGAAAATTTTGATGGTTTCTCAACCATTCCTTAACTTCAAACTCCCATATCTCGCGAACGGATTGACGAACACGAGAAATTCCTGCTGCGTCTGAAAGTAGATGTTCGCCCGATTACAACGGTATGTGTATTTTCCCACTGGGCCATAGTAGTTATTGGTTTCGAGTATCAGACTTGCGAAAATTTTGATGGTTTCTCAACCATTCCTTAACTTCAAACTCCCATATCTCGCGAACGGATTGACGATCTCGAGAAATTTCTGTTGCATATGAAAGCAGAAACTCGCCCGATTACAACGGTATGTGTATTTTTGCCCTAAGCCATAGTTGTTATTGGTTTCGAGTATCAGACTTGCGAAAACTTTGACGGTTTCTCAACCATTCTTTAACTTCAGACTCCCATATCTCGCGAACGGATTGACGAAAACGAGAAATTCCTGTTGCATCTGAAAGTGGAAGCTCGCCCGATTACAACGGTATGTGTATATTTGCCCTAGGCCATAGTAGTTATTGGTTTCGAGTATCAGACTTCCGACAATTTTGATGGTTTCTCAACCATTCCTTCACTTCAAATTCCCATATCTCGCGAACGGAGTGACGAACTCGAGAAATTCCGATTGCATCTGAAAGCAGAAACTCGCCCGATTACAACGGTATGTGTATTTTTCCCCTAGGCCATAGTAGTTATTGGTTTCGAGTATCAGCCTGGCGAAAATTCTGATGGTTTCTCAACCATTCCTTAACTTCAGACTCCCATATCTCGCGAACGGAATGACGAACACGAGAAATTCCTGTTGCATCTGAAAGTAGATGTTCGCCCGATTACAACGGTATGTGTATTTCCCCACTGGGCCATAGTAGTTATTGGTTTCGAGTATCAGACTTGCGAAAATTTTGTTGGTTTCTCAACCATTCCTTAACTTCAAACTCCCATATCTCGCGAACGGATTGACGAACACGAGGAATTCCTGTTGCATCTGAAAGTAGAAGTTCGCCCGATTACAACGGTATATGTATTTTTGCCCTAGGCCATAGTAGTTATTGGTTTCGAGTATCAGACTTGCGAAAATTTTGATGGTTTCTCAACCATTCCTTAACTTCAACCTCCCATATCTCGCGAGCGGATTGACGAACTCGAGAAAATCCTGTTGCATCTAAAAGCCGAAACTCGCCCGATTACAACGGTATGTGTATTTTTGCCCTAGGCCATAGCAGTTATTGGTTGCGAGTATCAGATTTGCGAAAATTTTGTTGGTTTCTCAACCATTCCTTAACTTCAAACTCCCAGATCTCGCGAACGGATTGACGAACTCGAGAAGATCCTGTTGCATCTGAAAGCAGAAACTCGTCCGATTACAACGGTATGTGTATTTTTGCCCTAGGACATGGTAGTTATTTGTATCGAGTATCAGACTTGCGAAAATTTTGATGGTTTCTCAACCAATCCTTAACATCAAACTCCCATATCTCGCGAGCGGATTGACGAACTCGAGAAATTCCTGTTGCATCTGAAAGTAGAAACTCTCCCGATTACAATGGTGTGTGTACTTTTGCCCTATGCCATTCCAGTTATTGGTTTCGAGTATCAGACTTGCGACAATTTTGATGGTTTCTCGACCACTCCATAATTTCAAACACCCATATCTCGCGAACGGATTGATGAACTTGAGAAATTCCTGTTGCATCTGAAAGTAGAAACTCGCCCGATTACAACGGTATGTGTATTTTTGCCCTAGGCCATAGTAGTTATTGGTTTCGAGTATCAGACTTGCGTCAATTTTGATGGTTTCTCAACCATTCCTTCACTTCAAACTCCCATATCTCGCGAACGGATTGACGAACTCGAGAAATTCCTGTTGCATCTGAAAGCAGAAACTCGCCCGATTACAACGGTATGTGTATTTTTCCCCTGGGCCATAGTAGTTATTGGTCTCGAGTATCAGCTTGGCGAAAATTTTGATGGTTTCTCAACCATTCCTTAACTTCAAACTCCCATATCTCGCGAACGGATTGACGAACACGAGAAATTCCTGCTGCATCTGAAAGTAGATGTTCGCCCGATTACAACGGTATGTGTATTTTCCCACTGGGCCATAGTAGTTATTGGTTTCGAGTATCAGACTTGCGAAAATTTTGATGGTTTCTCAACCATTCCTTAACTTCAAACTCCCATATCTCGCGAACGGATTGACGATCTCGAGAAATTTCTGTTGCATCTGAAAGAAGAAAGTCGCCCGATTACAATGGTATGTGTATTTTTCCCCTAGGCCATGGTAGTTATTGGTTTCGAGTATCAGACTTGCGAAAATTTTGATGGTTTCTCAACCATTCCTTAACTTCAAACTCCCATATCTCGCGAACGGATTGACGAACTCGAGAAATTCCTGTTGCATCTGAAAGCAGAAACTCGCCCAATTACAACGGTATGTGCATTTTGCCCTAGGCGATAGTAGTTATTGTTTTCGAGTATCAGACTTGCGAAAATTTTGATGCTTTCTCAACCATTCCTTAACTTCAGACTCCCATATCTCGCGAACGGATTGACGAACTCGAGAAATTCCTGTTGCATCTGAAAGTAGAAACTCTCCCGATTATAATGGTGTGCGTACTTTTGCCCTATGCCTTTCCAGGTATTGGTTTCGAGTATCAGACTTGCCACAATTTTGATGGTTTCTCGACCACTCCTTAATTTCAAACACCCATATCTCGCGAACGGATTGATGAAGTCGAGAAATTCCTGTTGCATCTGAAAGCAGAAACTCGCCCGATTACAACGGTATGTGTATTTTCCCCCTAGGCCATAGTAGTTATTGGTCTCGAGTATCAGCCTGGCGAAAATTTTGATGGTTTCTCAACCATTCCTTAACTTCAAACTCCCATATCTCGCGAATGGATTGACGAACACGAGAAATTCCTGTTGCATCTGAAAGTAGAAGTTCGCCCGATTACAACGGTATGTGTATTTTCCCCCTAGGCCATAGTAGTTATTGTTGTCGAGAATCAGCCTGGCGAAAATTTTGACGGTTTCTCAACCATTCCTTAACTTCAAACTCCCATATCTCGCGAACGGATTGACGAACTGGAGAAATTTCTGTTGCATATGAAAGCAGAGACTCGCCCGATTACAACGGTATGTTTATTTTTGCCCTAGGCCATAGTAGTTATTGGTTTCTAGTATCAGACTTGCGAAAATTTTGATGGTTTCTCAACCATTCCTTAACTTCAAACTCCCATATCTCGCGAACGGATTGACGATCTCGAGAAATTTCTGTTGCATACTACCTTGATCAAAAAGTTCTAGGACTGTCCCCCGTGTGTCGCTGTCAATCACCCAATTGTTTCTTTTTTTTTTTTTGTTAGGTTACCATATCTGTCATTAACACTTCCTTCCAATTTCAGCATCATAGCTTGATATTTGTAAAAGTTACGTTGTACTGAGCACATCTCCTTTGTTCGTGTCTTCGATTTTGAAAATGGCATCATTTGAGCATCAACGAGTTTGCATTAAATTTTGTGTAAAAAACGGATTTAACGGTCCGCAGACCTTGGATATGTTGGAGAAGTGTTTCGGCAACGATAGTCTTTCGAGATCAAATGTTTTTCGATGGCACGAACGCTTCAGAAGTGGTCGTGAGTCGGTCGAAAAACCACGTCGTTTTCAGTCAAGAAAGAAGGCGATGCTCACGGTTTTCATGGATTACAATGGTGTTGTGCATCAAGAATTCTTGCCAGAAAAACAGACAGTCAACAAAGAATATTATTTGGGCGTTTTGAGACGTTTGCGCGAAGCAATTCGTCAAAAAAGGCCAGATTTGTGGGCAAACAACTCGTGGATTTTGCACCACGATAACGCACCGGCGCACAATGCGATCCTTATCCGCGAGTTTTTGACGAAAAACAACACGAACACTATCCAGCAGCCTTCAAATTCACCAGATCTGGCTCCCTGCGACTTTTTTCTGTTCAACCGAATTAAAAAACCGCTTCGCGGAACGCGTTACAGTACCCGAGAGGAGGTCATGACAAAATCGAAGACGGCTCTGATGGACATACCGAAAATTGAGTACCAGCGGTGTTTCGAGGATTGGATCAAGCGCTGGCGCAAGTGCATTGCAGTCAATGGGGACTACTTTGAAGGGGACCATATCGATTTGGACGAATAAATTTGTATTTTTGATTTTATGAATAAAGTCCTAAAACTTTTTGATCAAGGTAGTATGAAAGCAGAAACTCGCCCGATTATAACGGTATGTGTATTTTTGCCCTAAGCCATAGTTGTTATTGGTTTCGAGTATCAGACTTGCGAAAACTTTGATGGTTTCTCAACCATTCTTTAACTTCAGACTCCCATATCTCGCGAACGGATTGACGAAAACGAGAAATTCCTGTTGCATCTGAAAGTGGAAGCTCGCCCGATTACAACGGTATGTGTATATTTACCCTAGGCCATAGAAGTTATTGGTTTCGAGTATCAGACTTGCGAAAATTTTGATGGTTTCTCGACCACTCCTTAATTTCAAACTCCCATATCTCCCGAACGGATTGACGAACTCGAGAAACTCCTGTTGCATCTGAAAGAAGAAAGTCGCCCGATTACAATGGTATGTGTATTTTTCCCCTAGGCCATAGTAGTTATTGGTTTCGAGTATCAGACTTGCGAAAATTTTGATGGTTTCTCAACCATTCCTTAACTTGAAACTCCCATATCTCGCGAACGGATTGACGAACTCGAGAAATTCCTGTTGCATCTGAAAGCAGAAACTCGCCCAATTACAACGGTATGTGCATTTTGCCCTAGGCGATAGTAGTTATTGTTTTCGAGTATCAGACTTGCGAAAATTTTGATGCTTTCTCAACCATTCCTTAACTTCAGACTCCCATATCTCGCGAACGGATTGACGAACTCGAGAAATTCCTATTGCATCTGAAAGTAGAAACTCTCCCGATTATAATGGTGTGCGTACTTTTGCCCTATGCCTTTCCAGGTATTGGTTTCGAGTATCAGACTTGCCACAATTTTGATGGTTTCTCGACCACTCCTTAATTTCAAACACCCATATCTCGCGAACGGATTGATGAAGTCGAGAAATTCCTGTTGCATCTGAAAGCAGAAACTCGCCCGATTACAACGGTATGTGTATTTTCCCCCTAAGCCATAGTAGTTATTGGTCTCGAGTATCAGCCTGGCGAAAATTTTGATGGTTTCTCAACCATTCCTTAACTTCAAACTCCCATATCTCGCGAATGGATTGACGAACACGAGAAATTCCTGTTGCATCTGAAAGTAGAAGTTCGCCCGATTACAACGGTATGTGTATTTTCCCCCTAGGCCATAGTAGTTATTGTTGTCGAGAATCAGCCTGGCGAAAATTTTGACGGTTTCTCAACCATTCCTTAACTTCGGACTCCCATATCTCGCGAAAGGATTGACGAACACGAGAAATTCCTGTTGCATCTGAAAGCAGAAGCTCGCCCGATTACAGCGCTATGTGCATTTTTGCCTTAGGCCATAGTAGTTGTTGGTTTCGAGTATCAGCATTGCGAACATTTTTGTGGTGTCTCAACCATTCCTTAATTTCAAACTCCCATATCTCGCGAACGGATTGACGAACTCGAGAAATTCCGATTGCATCTGAAAGCAGAAACTCGCCCGATTACAACGGTTTGTGTATTTTTCCCCTAGGCCATAGTAGTTATTGGTTTCGAGTATCAGACTTGCGAAAATTTTGATGCTTTCTCAACCATTCCTTAACTTCAGACTCCCATATCTCGCGAAAGGATTGAGGAACTCGAGAAATTCCTGTTGCATCTGAAAGCAGAAACTCGCCCGATTACAATGGTGTGTGTACTTTCCCCTAGGCCGTTCCAGTTATTGGTTTCGAGTGTCAGACTTGCGAAAATTTTGCTGGTTTCTCAACCATTCCTTAACTTTAAACTCCCATATCTCGCGAACGGATTGACGAACTTGAGAAATTCCTGTTTCATCTGAAAGCAGAAACACGCCCGATTACAACGGTATGTGCATTTTTGCCCTAGGCCATAGTAGTCATTGTTGTCGAGAATCAGCCTGGCGAAAATTTTGACGGTTTCTCAACCATTCCTTAACTTCAAACTCCCATATCTCACGAACGGATTGACGAACTCGATAAATTCTTGTTGCATCAGAAAGTAGAAGCTCGCCCGATTACAACGGTATGCGTATTTCCCCCCTAGGCCATAGTAGTTATTGGTTTCGAGTATCTGACTTGCGAAAATTTTGATGGTTTCTCAACCATTCCTTAAACTCAAACTCCCATTTCTCGCGAACGGATTGACGAAGTCGAGAAATTCCTGTTGCATCTGAAAGCAGAGACGCGTCCGGTTACAACGGTATGTGTATTTTTGCCCTAGGCCATAGCAGTTATTGGTTTCGAGTATCAGACTTGCGAAAATTTTGGTGCTTTCTCAACCATTCCTTAACTTCAGACTCCCATATCTCGCGAACGGATTGACGAACTCGAGAAATTCCTGTTGCATCTGAAAGCAGAAACTCGCCCAATTACAACGGTATGTGTATTTTTCCCTAGGCCATAGTAGTTATTGGTTTCGAGTATCTGACTTGCGAAAATATTGATGGTTTCTCAACCATTCCTTAAACTCAAACTCCCATATCTCGCGAACGGATTGACGAAGTCGAGAAATTCCTGTTGCATCTGAAAGCAGAGACGCGTCCGATTACAACGGTATGTGTATTTTTGCCCTAGGCCATAGCAGTTATTGGTTTCGAGTATCAGACTTGCGAAAATTTTGATGGTTTCTCAACCATTCCTTAACTTCAAACTCCCATATCTCGCGAACGGATTGACGAGCTCGAGAAAATCTTGTTGCATCTGAAAGCAGATACTCGCCCGACTACAACGGTGTGTGTATTTTTCCCCTAGGCCATTGTAGTTATTGGTTTCGAGTATCAGGCTTGCGAAAATTTTGATGCTTTCTCAACCATTCCTTAACTTCAGACTCCCATATCTCGCGAACGGATTGACGAACTCGAGAAATTCCTGTTGCATCTGAAAGCAGAAACTCGCCCAATTACAACGGTATGTGTATTTTTCCCTAGGCCATAGTAGTTATTGGTTTCGAGTATCTGACTTGCGAAAATTTTGATGGTTTCTCAACCATTCCTTAAACTCAAACTACCATATCTCGCGAACGGATTGACGAAGTCGAGAAATTCCTGTTGCATCTGAAAGCAGAGACGCGTCCGGTTACAAAGGTATGTGTATTTTTGCCCTAGGCCATAGCAGTTATTGGTTTCGAGTATCAGACTTGCGAAAATTTTGATGGTTTCTCAACCATTCCTTAACTTCAAACTCCCATATCTCGCGAACGGATTGACGAACTCGAGAAAATCTTGTTGCATCTGAAAGCAGATACTCGCCCGACTACAACGGTGTGTGTATTTTTCCCCTAGGCCTTTGTAGTTATTGGTTTCGAATATCAGACTTGCGAAAATTTTGATGGCTTCTCAACCATTCCTTAACTTCAAACTCCCATATCTCGCGAACGGATTGACGATCTCTAGAAATTCCAGTTGCATCTGAAAGCAGAATCTCGCCCGATTACAACGGTATGTGTATTTTTCCCCAGGCCATAGTAGTTATTGGTTTCGAGTATCAGACTTGCGAAAATCTTGATGGTTTCTCAACCATTCCTTAACTTCAAACTCCCATTAAACGCGAACGGATTGACGAACTCGAGAAATTCCTGTTGCATCTGAAAGCAGAAACTCGCCCAATTACAACGGTATGTGTATTTTTCCCTAGGCCATAGTAGTTATTAGTTTCGAGTATCTGACTTGCGAAAATTTTGTTGGTTTCTCAACCATTCCTTAAACTCAAACTCCCATATCTCGCGAACGGATTGACGAAGTCGAGAAACTCCTGTTGCATCTGAAAGCAGAGACGCGTCCGGTTACAACGGTATGTGTATTTTTGCCCTAGGCCATAGCAGTTATTGCTTTCGAGTATCAGACTTGCGAAAATTTTGATGGTTTCTCAACCATTCCTTAACTTCAAACTCCCATATCTCGCGAACGGATTGACGAACTCGAGAAAATCTTGTTGCATCTGAAAGCAGATACTCGCCCGACTACAACGGTGTGTGTATTTTTCCCCTAGGCCATTGTAGTTATTGGTTTCGAATATCAGACTTGCGAAAATTTTGATGGCTTCTCAACCATTCCTTAACTTCAAACTCCCATATCTCGCGAACGGATTGACGATCTCTAGAAATTCCAGTTGCATCTGAAAGCAGAATCTCGCCCGATTACAACGGTATGTGTATTTTTCCCCAGGCCATAGTAGTTATTGGTTTCGAGTATCAGACTTGCGAAAATTTTGATGGTTCCTCAACCATTCCTTAACTTCAAACTCCCATATCTCGCGAACGGATTGACGAACTCGAGAAATTCCTGTTGCATCTGAAAGCAGAAACTCGCCCAATTACAACGGTATGTGTATTTTTCCCCTAGGCCATAGTAGTTATTGGCTCGAGTATCAGTTTGGCGAAAATTTTGATGGTTTCTCAACCATTCCTTAACTTCAAACTCCCGTATCTCGCGAACGGATTGGCGAACACGAGAAATTCCTGTTGCATCTGAAAGCAGAAACTCGCTCGATTACAACGGTATGTGTATTTTTGCCCTAGGCCATAGTAGTTATTGGTTTCTAGTATTAGACTTACGAAAATTTTGATGGCTTCTCAACCATTCCTTAACTTCAGACTCCCATATCTCGCGAACGGATTGACGAACTCGAGAAATTCCTGTTGCATCTGAAAGCAGAAACTCGCCCAATTACAACGGTATGTGTATTTTTCCCTAGGCCATAGTAGTTATTGGTTTCGAGTATCTGACTTGCGAAAATTTTGATGGTTTCTCAACCATTCCTTAAACTCAAACTACCATATCTCGCGAACGGATTGACGAAGTCGAGAAATTCCTGTTGCATCTGAAAGCAGAGACGCGTCGGGTTACAAAGGTATGTGTATTTTTGCCCTAGGCCATAGCAGTTATTGGTTTCGAGTATCAGACTTGCGAAAATTTTGATGGTTTCTCAACCATTCCTTAACTTCAAACTCCCATATCTCGCGAACGGATTGACGAACTCGAGAAAATCTTGTTGCATCTGAAAGCAGATACTCGCCCGACTACAACGGTGTGTGTATTTTTCCCCTAGGCCTTTGTAGTTATTGGTTTCGAATATCAGACTTGCGAAAATTTTGATGGCTTCTCAACCATTCCTTAACTTCAAACTCCCATATCTCGCGAACGGATTGACGATCTCTAGAAATTCCAGTTGCATCTGAAAGCAGAATCTCGCCCGATTACAACGGTATGTGTATTTTTCCCCAGGCCATAGTAGTTATTGGTTTCGAGTATCAGACTTGCGAAAATCTTGATGGTTTCTCAACCATTCCTTAACTTCAAACTCCCATTAAACGCGAACGGATTGACGAACTCGAGAAATTCCTGTTGCATCTGAAAGCAGAAACTCGCCCAATTACAACGGTATGTGTATTTTTCCCTAGGCCATAGTAGTTATTAGTTTCGAGTATCTGACTTGCGAAAATTTTGTTGGTTTCTCAACCATTCCTTAAACTCAAACTCCCATATCTCGCGAACGGATTGACGAAGTCGAGAAACTCCTGTTGCATCTGAAAGCAGAGACGCGTCCGGTTACAACGGTATGTGTATTTTTGCCCTAGGCCATAGCAGTTATTGCTTTCGAGTATCAGACTTGCGAAAATTTTGATGGTTTCTCAACCATTCCTTAACTTCAAACTCCCATATCTCGCGAACGGATTGACGAACTCGAGAAAATCTTGTTGCATCTGAAAGCAGATACTCGCCCGACTACAACGGTGTGTGTATTTTTCCCCTAGGCCATTGTAGTTATTGGTTTCGAATATCAGACTTGCGAAAATTTTGATGGCTTCTCAACCATTCCTTAACTTCAAACTCCCATATCTCGCGAACGGATTGACGATCTCTAGAAATTCCAGTTGCATCTGAAAGCAGAATCTCGCCCGATTACAACGGTATGTGTATTTTTCCCCAGGCCATAGTAGTTATTGGTTTCGAGTATCAGACTTGCGAAAATTTTGATGGTTCCTCAACCATTCCTTAACTTCAAACTCCCATATCTCGCGAACGGATTGACGAACTCGAGAAATTCCTGTTGCATCTGAAAGCAGAAACTCGCCCAATTACAACGGTATGTGTATTTTTCCCCTAGGCCATAGTAGTTATTGGCTCGAGTATCAGTTTGGCGAAAATTTTGATGGTTTCTCAACCATTCCTTAACTTCAAACTCCCGTATCTCGCGAACGGATTGGCGAACACGAGAAATTCCTGTTGCATCTGAAAGCAGAAACTCGCTCGATTACAACGGTATGTGTATTTTTGCCCTAGGCCATAGTAGTTATTGGTTTCTAGTATTAGACTTACGAAAATTTTGATGGCTTCTCAACCATTCCTTAACTTCAGACTCCCATATCTCGCGAACGGATTGACGAAATCGAGAAATTCCTGTTGCATCTGAAAGCAGAAACTCGCCCAATTGCAACGGTATGTGTATTTTTCCCTAGGCCATAGTAGTTATTGGTTTCGAGTATCTGACTTGCGAAAATTTTGATGGTTTCTCAACCATTCCTTAAACTCAAACTCCCATATCTCGCGAACGGATTGACGAAGTCGAGAAATTCCTGTTGCATCTGAAAGCAGAGACGCGTCCGATTACAACGGTATGTGCATTTTTGCCCTAGGCCATAGCAGTTATTGGTTTCGAGTATCAGACTTGCGAAAATTTTGATGGTTTCTCAACAATTCCTTAACTTCAAACTCCCATATCTCGCGAACGGATTGACGAACTCGAGAAAATCTTGTTGCATCTGAAAGCAGATACTCGCCCGACTACAACGGTGTGTGTATTTTTCCCCTAGGCCATTGTAGTTATTGGTTTCGAATATCAGACTTGCGAAAATTTTGATGGCTTCTCAACCATTCCTTAACTTCAAACTCCCATCTCTCGCGAACGGATTGACGATCTCTAGAAATTCCAGTTGCATCTGAAAGCAGAATCTCGCCGGATTACAACGGTATGTGTATTTTTCCCCAGGCCATAGTAGTTATTGGTTTCGAGTATCAGACTTGCGAAAATTTTGATGGTTCCTCAACCATTCCTTAACTTCAAACTCCCATATCTCGCGAACGGTATGAGGAACTCGAGAAATCCTGTTGCATCTGAAAGCAGAAACTCGCCCGATTACAATGGTGTGTGTACTTTTGCCCTAGGCCATTCCAGTTATTGGTTTCGAGTATCAGGCTTGCGAAAATTTTGATGCTTTCTCAACCATTCCTTAACTTCAGACTCCCATATCTCGCGAACGGATTGACGAACTCGAGAAATTCCTGTTGCATCTGAAAGCAGAAACTCGCCCAATTACAACGGTATGTGTATTTTTCCCTAGGCCATAGTAGTTATTGGTTTCGAGTATCTGACTTGCGAAAATTTTGATGGTTTCTCAACCATTCCTTAAACTCAAACTCCCATATCTCGCGAACGGATTGACGAAGTCGAGAAATTCCTGTTGCATCTGAAAGCAGAGACGCGTCCGATTACAACGGTATGTGCATTTTTGCCCTAGGCCATAGCAGTTATTGGTTTCGAGTATCAGACTTGCGAAAATTTTGATGGTTTCTCAACAATTCCTTAACTTCAAACTCCCATATCTCGCGAACGGATTGACGAACTCGAGAAAATCTTGTTGCATCTGAAAGCAGATACTCGCCCGACTACAACGGTGTGTGTATTTTTCCCCTAGGCCATTGTAGTTATTGGTTTCGAATATCAGACTTGCGAAAATTTTGATGGCTTCTCAACCATTCCTTAACTTCAAACTCCCATCTCTCGCGAACGGATTGACGATCTCTAGAAATTCCAGTTGCATCTGAAAGCAGAATCTCGCCGGATTACAACGGTATGTGTATTTTTCCCCAGGCCATAGTAGTTATTGGTTTCGAGTATCAGACTTGCGAAAATTTTGATGGTTCCTCAACCATTCCTTAACTTCAAACTCCCATATCTCGCGAACGGAATGAGGAACTCGAGAAATTCCTGTTGCATCTGAAAGCAGAAACTCGCCCGATTACAATGGTGTGTGTACTTTTGCCCTAGGCCATTCCAGTTATTGGTTTCGAGTATCAGGCTTGCGAAAATTTTGATGCTTTCTCAACCATTCCTTAACTTCAGACTCCCATATCTCGCGAACGGATTGACGAACTCGAGAAATTCCTGTTGCATCTGAAAGCAGAAACTCGCCCAATTACAACGGTATGTGTATTTTTCCCTAGGCCATAGTAGTTATTGGTTTCGAGTAACTGACTTGCGAAAATTTTGATGGTTTCTCAACCATTCCTTAAACTCAAACTCCCATATCTCGCGAACGGATTGACGAAGTCGAGAAATTCCTGTTGCATCTGATAGCAGAGACGCGTCCGATTACAACGGTATGTGCATTTTTGCCCTAGGCCATAGCAGTTATTGGTTTCGAGTATCAGACTTGCGAAAATTTTGATGGTTTCTCAACAATTCCTTAACTTCAAACTCCCATATCTCGCGAACGGATTGACGAGCTCGAGAAAATCTTGTTGCATCTGAAAGCAGATACTCGCCCGACTACAACGGTATGTTTATTTTTGCCCTAGGCCATAGTAGTTATTGGTTTCGTGTATCAGACTTGCGAAAATTTTGATGGTTTCTCAACCATTCCTTAACTTCAAACTCCCATATCTCGCGAACGGATTGACGAACTCGAGAAAATCTTGTTGCATCTGAAAGCAGATACTCGCCCGACTACAACGGTATGTGTATTTTTGCCCTAGGCCATAGTTGTTATTGGTTTCGAGTATCAGACTTGCGAAAACTTTGATGGTTTCTCAACCATTCTTTAACTTCAGACTCCCATATCTCGCGAACGGATTGACGAAAACGAGGTATTCCTGTTGCATCTGAAAGTAGAAGCTCGCCCGATTACAACGGTGTGTGTATTTTTGCCCTAGGCCATAGCAGTTATTGGTTTCGAGTATCAGACTTGCGAAAATTTTGATGGTGTCTCGACCACTCCTTAACTTCAAACTCCCATATCTCGCGAACGGTATGAGGAACTCGAGAATTTCCTGTTGCATCTGAAAGCAGAAACTCGCCCGATTACAATGGTGTGTGTACTTTTGCCCTAGGCCATTCCAGTTATTGGTTTCGAGTATCAGGCTTGCGAAAATTTTGATGCTTTCTCAACCATTCCTTAACTTCAGACTCCCATATCTCGCGAACGGATTGACGAACTCGAGAAATTCCTGTTGCATCTGAAAGCAGAAACTCGCCCAATTACAACGGTATGTGTATTTTTCCCTAGGCCATAGTAGTTATTGGTTTCGAGTATCTGACTTGCGAAAATTTTGATGGTTTCTCAACCATTCCTTAAACTCAAACTCCCATATCTCGCGAACGGATTGACGAAGTCGAGAAATTCCTGTTGCATCTGAAAGCAGAGACGCGTCCGATTACAACGGTATGTGCATTTTTGCCCTAGGCCATAGCAGTTATTGGTTTCGAGTATCAGACTTGCGAAAATTTTGATGGTTTCTCAACAATTCCTTAACTTCAAACTCCCATATCTCGCGAACGGATTGACGAACTCGAGAAAATCTTGTTGCATCTGAAAGCAGATACTCGCCCGACTACAACGGTGTGTGTATTTTTCCCCTAGGCCATTGTAGTTATTGGTTTCGAATATCAGACTTGCGAAAATTTTGATGGCTTCTCAACCATTCCTTAACTTCAAACTCCCATCTCTCGCGAACGGATTGACGATCTCTAGAAATTCCAGTTGCATCTGAAAGCAGAATCTCGCCGGATTACAACGGTATGTGTATTTTTCCCCAGGCCATAGTAGTTATTGGTTTCGAGTATCAGACTTGCGAAAATTTTGATGGTTCCTCAACCATTCCTTAACTTCAAACTCCCATATCTCGCGAACGGAATGAGGAACTCGAGAAATTCCTGTTGCATCTGAAAGCAGAAACTCGCCCGATTACAATGGTGTGTGTACTTTTGCCCTAGGCCATTCCAGTTATTGGTTTCGAGTATCAGGCTTGCGAAAATTTTGATGCTTTCTCAACCATTCCTTAACTTCAGACTCCCATATCTCGCGAACGGATTGACGAACTCGAGAAATTCCTGTTGCATCTGAAAGCAGAAACTCGCCCAATTACAACGGTATGTGTATTTTTCCCTAGGCCATAGTAGTTATTGGTTTCGAGTAACTGACTTGCGAAAATTTTGATGGTTTCTCAACCATTCCTTAAACTCAAACTCCCATATCTCGCGAACGGATTGACGAAGTCGAGAAATTCCTGTTGCATCTGATAGCAGAGACGCGTCCGATTACAACGGTATGTGCATTTTTGCCCTAGGCCATAGCAGTTATTGGTTTCGAGTATCAGACTTGCGAAAATTTTGATGGTTTCTCAACAATTCCTTAACTTCAAACTCCCATATCTCGCGAACGGATTGACGAGCTCGAGAAAATCTTGTTGCATCTGAAAGCAGATACTCGCCCGACTACAACGGTATGTTTATTTTTGCCCTAGGCCATAGTAGTTATTGGTTTCGGGTATCAGACTTGCGAAAATTTTGATGGTTTCTCAACCATTCCTTAACTTCAAACTCCCATATCTCGCGAACGGATTGACGAACTCGAGAAAATCTTGTTGCATCTGAAAGCAGATACTCGCCCGACTACAACGGTATGTGTATTTTTGCCCTAGGCCATAGTTGTTATTGGTTTCGAGTATCAGACTTGCGAAAACTTTGATGGTTTCTCAACCATTCTTTAACTTCAGACTCCCATATCTCGCGAACGGATTGACGAAAACGAGGTATTCCTGTTGCATCTGAAAGTAGAAGCTCGCCCGATTACAACGGTGTGTGTATTTTTGCCCTAGGCCATAGCAGTTATTGGTTTCGAGTATCAGACTTGCGAAAATTTTGATGGTGTCTCGACCACTCCTTAACTTCAAACTCCCATATCTCCCGAACGGATTGACGAAGTCGAGAAGCTCCTGTTGCATCTGAAAGCAGAAACTCGCCCAATTACAACGGTATGTGTATTTTTCCCTAGGCCATAGTAGTTATTGGTTTCGAGTATCTGACTTGCGAAAATTTTGATGGTTTCTCAACCATTCCTTAAACTCAAACTCCCATATCTCGCGAACGGATTGACGAAGTCGAGAAATTCCTGTTGCATCTGAAAGCAGAGACGCGTCCGATTACAACGGTATGTGCATTTTTGCCCTAGGCCATAGCAGTTATTGGTTTCGAGTATCAGACTTGCGAAAATTTTGATGGTTTCTCAACCATTCCTTAACTTCAAACTCCCATATCTCGCGAACGGATTGACGAGCTCGAGAAAATCTTGTTGCATCTGAAAGCAGATACTCGCCCGACTACAACGGTATGTTTATTTTTGCCCTAGGCCATAGTAGTTATTGGTTTCGGGTATCAGACTTGCGAAAATTTTGATAGTTTCTCAACCATTCCTTAACTTCAAACTCCCATATCTCGCGAACGGATTGACAAACTCGAGAAATTCCTGTTGTATCTGAAAGCAGAAACTCGCCCGATTACAATGGCATGTGTATTTTTGCCCTGGGCCATAGTAGTTATTGGTTTCGTGTATCAGACTTGCGAAAATTTTGATGGTTTCTCAACCATTCCTTAACTTTAAACTCCCATATCTCGCGAAAGGATTGACGAACTCGAGAAAATCTTGTTGCATCTGAAAGCAGATACTCGCCCGACTACAACGGTGTGTGTATTTTTCCCCTAGGCCATTGTAGTTATTGGTTTCGAGTATCAGACTTGCGAAAATCTTGATGGTTTCTCAACCATTCCTTAACTTCAAACTCCCATATCTCGCGAACGGATTGACGAACTCGAGAAATTCCTGTTGCATCTGAAAGCAGGAACTCGCCCGATTACAACGGTATGTTTATTTTTGCCCTAGGCCATAGTAGTTATTGGTTTCGAGTATCAGACTTGCGAAAATTTTGATGGTTCCTCAACCATTCCTTAACTTCAAACTCCCATATCTCGCGAACGGAATGAGGAACTCGAGAAATGCCTGTTGCATCTGAAAGCAGAAACTCGCCGCATTACAATGGTGTGTGTACTTTTCCCCTAGACCATTCCAGTTATTGGTTTCGAGTTTCAGACTTGCGAAAATTTTGATGGTCTCTCAACCATTCCTTCACTTCAAACTCCCATATCTCGCGAACGGATTGACGAACTCGAGAAAATCATGTTGCATCTGAAAGCAGATACTCGCCCGACTACAACGGTATGTGTATTTTTCCCCTAGGCCATTGTAGCTATTGGTTTGGAATATCAGACTTGCGAAAATTTTGATGGTCTCTCAACCATTCCTTCACTTCAAACTCCCATATCTCGCGAACGGATTGACGAAGTCGAGAAATTCCTGTTGCATCTGAAAGCAGAGACGCGTCCGGTTACAACGGTATGTGTATTTTTGCCCTAGGCCATAGCAGTTATTGGTTTCGAGTATCAGACTTGCGAAAATTTTGATGGTTTCGCAACCATTCCTTAACTTCAAACTCCCATATCTCGCGAACGGATTGACGAACTCGAGAAAATCTTGTTGCATCTCTAAGCAGATACTCGCCCGACTACAACGGTATGTGTATTTTTGCCCTAGGCCATAGTAGTTATTGGTTTCGGGTATCAGACTTGCGAAAATTTTGATGGTTTCTCAACCATTCCTTAACTTCAAACTCCCATATCTCGCGAACGGATTGACGAACTCGAGAAAATCTTGTTGCATCAGAAAGCAGATACTCGCCCGACTACAACGGTGTGTGTATTTTTCCCCTAGGCCATAGTAGTTATTGGTTTCGAGTATCAGACTTGCGAACATTTTGATGGTTCCTCAACCATTCCTTAACTTCAAACTCCCATATCTCGCGAACGGAATGAGGAACTCGAGAAATTCCTGTTGCATCTGAAAGCAGAAACTCGCTGCATTACAATGGTGTGTGTACTTTTCCCCTAGGCCATTCCAGTTATTGGTTTCGAGTATCAGACTTGCGAAAATTTTGATGGTCTCTCAACCATTCCTTCACTTCAAACTCCCATATCTCGCGAACGGATTGACGAACTCGAGAAAATCATGTTGCATCTGAAAGCAGATACTCGCCCGACTACAACGGTATGTGTATTTTTCCCCTAGGCCATTGTAGCTATTGGTTTGGAATATCAGACTTGCGAAAATTTTGATGGTCTCTCAACCATTCCTTCACTTCAAACTCCCATATCTCGCGAACGGATTGACGAAGTCGAGAAATTCCTGTTGCATCTGAAAGCAGAGACGCGTCCGGTTACAACGGTATGTGTATTTTTGCCCTAGGCCATAGCAGTTATTGGTTTCGAGTATCAGACTTGCGAAAATTTTGATGGTTTCGCAACCATTCCTTAACTTCAAACTCCCATATCTCGCGAACGGATTGACGAACTCGAGAAAATCTTGTTGCATCTCTAAGCAGATACTCGCCCGACTACAACGGTATGTGTATTTTTGCCCTAGGCCATAGTAGTTATTGGTTTCGGGTATCAGACTTGCGAAAATTTTGATGGTTTCTCAACCATTCCTTAACTTCAAACTCCCATATCTCGCGAACGGATTGACGAACTCGAGAAAATCTTGTTGCATCAGAAAGCAGATACTCGCCCGACTACAACGGTGTGTGTATTTTTCCCCTAGGCCATAGTAGTTATTGGTTTCGAGTATCAGACTTGCGAACATTTTGATGGTTCCTCAACCATTCCTTAACTTCAAACTCCCATATCTCGCGATCGGAATGAGGAACTCGAGAAATTCCTGTTGCATCTGAAAGCAGAAACTCGCCGCATTACAATGGTGTGTGTACTTTTCCCCTAGGCCATTCCAGTTATTGGTTTCGAGTATCAGACTTGCGAAAATTTTGATGGTCTCTCAACCATTCCTTCACTTCAAACTCCCATATCTCGCGAACGGATTGACGATCTCGAGAAACTCCTGTTGCATCTGAAAGCAGAAACTCGCCCGATTACAATGGTATGTGTATTTTTGCCCTAGGCCATAGCAGTTATTGGTTTCGAGTATCAGAATTGCGAAAATTCTGATGGTTTCTCGACCACTCCTTAACTTCAAACTCCCATATCTCCCGAACGGATTGACGAACTCGAGAAATTCCTGTTGCATCTGAAAGCAGAAACTCGCCCAATTACAACGGTATGTGTATTTTTCCCCTAGGCCATAGTAGTTATTGGCTCGAGTATCAGTTTGGCGAAAATTTTGATGGTTTCTCAACCATTCCTTAACTTCAAACTCCCATATCTCGCGAACGGATTGGCGAACACGAGAAATTCCTGTTGCATCTGAAAGCAGAAACTCGCTCGATTACAACGGTATGTGTATTTTTGCCCTAGGCCATAGTAGTTATTGGTTTCTAGTATCAGACTTACGAAAATTTTGATGGTTTCTCAACCATTCCTTAACTTCAAACTCCCATATCTCGCGAACGGATTGACGAACTCGAGAAATTCCTGTTGCATCTGCAAGCAGAAACTCGCCCAATTACAACGGTATGTGTATTTTTCCCCAGGCCGTAGTAGTTATTGGTTTCGAGTATCAGACTTGCGAAAATTTTGATGGTTCCTCAACCATTCCTTAACTTCAAACTCCCATATCTCGCGAACGGAATGAGGAACTCGAGAAATTCCTGTTGCATCTGAAAGCAGAAACTCGCCCGATTACAATGGTGTGTGTACGTTTGCCCTAGGCCATTCCAGTTATTGGTTTCGAGTATCAGGCTTGCGAAAATTTTGATGCTTTCTCAACCATTCCCTAACTTCAGACTCCCATATCTCGCGAACGGATTGACGAACTCGAGAAATTCCTGTTGCATCTGAAAGCAGAAACTCGCCCAATTACAACGGTATGTGTATTTTTCCCTAGGCCATAGTAGTTATTGGTTTCGAGTAACTGACTTGCGAAAATTTTGATGGTTTCTCAACCATTCCTTAAACTCAAACTCCCATATCTCGCGAACGGATTGACGAAGTCGAGAAATTCCTGTTGCATCTGAAAGCAGAGACGCGTCCGATTACAACGGTATGTGCATTTTTGCCCTAGGCCATAGCAGTTATTGGTTTCGAGTATCAGACTTGCGAAAATTTTGATGGTGTCTCGACCACTCCTTAACTTCAAACTCCCATATCTCCCGAACGGATTGACAAACTCGAGAAGCTCCTGTTGCATCTGAAAGCAGAAACTCGCCCGATTACAGTGGTGTGTGTATTTTTGCCCTAGGCCATAGCAGTTATTGGTTTCGAGTATCAGACTTGCGAAAATTCTGATGGTTTCTCGACCACTCCTTAACTTCAAACTCCCATATCTCCCGAACGGATTGACGAACTCGAGAAATTCCTGTTGCATGTGAAAGCAGAAACTCGCCCAATTACAACGGTATGTGTATTTTTCCCCTAGGCCATACTAGTTATTGGCTCGAGTATCAGTTTGGCGAAAATTTTGATGGTTTCTCAACCATTCCTTAAATTCAAACTCCCATATCTCGCGAACGGATTGGCGAACACGAGAAATTCCTGTTGCATCTGAAAGCAGAAACTCGCTCGATTACAACGGTATGTGTATTTTTGCCCTAGGCCGCAGTAGTTATTGGTTTCTAGTATCAGACTTACGAAAATTTTGATGGTTTCTCAACCATTCCTTAACTTCAAACTCCCATATCTCGCGAACGGATTGACGAACTCGAGAAATTCCTGTTGCATCTGAAAGCAGAAACTCGCTCGATTACAACGGTGTGTGTATTTTTCCCCTAGGCCATTGTAGTTATTGGTTTCGAATATCAGACTTGCGAAAATTTTGATGGCTTCTCAACCATTCCTTAACTTCAAACTCCCATATCTCGCGAACGGATTGACGATCTCTAGAAATTCCAGTTGCATCTGAAAGCAGAATCTCGCCCAATTACAACGGTATGTGTATTTTTCCCTAGGCCATAGTAGTTATTGGTTTCGAGTATCAGACTTGCGAAAATTTTGATGGTTTCTCAACCATTCCTTAACTTCAAACTCCCATATCTCGCGAACGGAATGAGGAACTCGAGAAATTCCTGTTGCATCTGAAAGCAGAAACTCGCCCGATTACAGTGGTGTGTGTATCTTTTCCCTACGCCATAGTAGTTATTGGTTTCGAGTATCAGACTTGCGCAAATTTTGATGGTTTCTCAACCATTCCTTAACTTCAAACTCCCATATCTCGCGAACGGATTGACGAACTCGAGAAAATCTTGTTGCATCTGAAAGCAGATACTCGCCCGACTACAACGGTGTGTGTATTTTTCCGCTAGGCCATTGTAGTTATTGGTTTCGAATATCAGACTTGCGAAAATTTTGATGGCTTCTCAACCATTCCTTAACTTCAAACTCCCATATCTCGCGAACGGATTGACGATCTCTAGAAATTCCAGTTGCATCTGAAAGCAGAATCTCGCCCGATTACAACGGTATGTGTATTTTTCCCCAGGCCATAGTAGTTATTGGTTTCGAGTATCAGACTTGCGAAAATCTTGATGGTTTCTCAACCATTCCTTAACTTCAAACTCCCATATCTCGCGAACGGATTGACGAACTCGAGAAATTCCTGTTGCATCTGAAAGCAGGAACTCGCCCGATTACAACGGTATGTGTATTTTTGCCCTAGGCCATAGTAGTTATTGGTTTCGAGTATCAGACTTGCGAAAATTTTGATGGTTCCTCAACCATTCCTTAACTTCAAACTCCCATATCTCGCGAACGGAATGAGGAACTCGAGAAATTCCTGTTGCATCTGAAAGCAGAAACTCGCCGCATTACAATGGTGTGTGTACTTTTCCCCTAGACCATTCCAGTTATTGGTTTCGAGTATCAGACTTGCGAAAATTTTGACGGTCTCTCAAACATTCCTTCACTTCAAACTCCCATATCTCGCGAACGGATTGACGAACTCGAGAAAATCATGTTGCATCTGAAAGCAGATACTCGCCCGACTACAACGGTATGTGTATTTTTCCCCTAGGCCATTGTAGCTATTGGTTTGGAATATCAGACTTGCGAAAATTTTGATGGTCTCTCAACCATTCCTTCACTTCAAACTCCCATATCTCGCGAACGGATTGACGAAGTCGAGAAACTCCTGTTGCATCTGAAAGCAGAAACTCGCCCGATTACAATGGTATGTGTATTTTTGCCCTAGGCCATAGCAGTTATTGGTTTCGAGTATCAGAATTGCGAAAATTTTGATGGTTTCTCAACCATTCCTTAACTTCAAACTCCCATATCTCGCGAACGGATTGACAAACTCGAGAAATTCCTGTTGTATCTGAAAGCAGAAACTCGCCCGATTACAATGGCATGTGTATTTTTGCCCTAGGCCATAGTAGTTATTGGTTTCGAGTATCAGACTTGCGAAAATTTTGATGGTTTCTCAACAATTCCTTAACTTCAAACTCCCATATCTCGCGAACGGATTGACGAACTCGAGAAAATCTTGTTGCATCAGAAAGCAGATACTCGCCCGACTACAACGGTGTGTGTATTTTTCCCCTAGGCCATTGTAGTTATTGGTTTCGAATATCAGACTTGCGAAAATTTTGATGGCTTCTCAACCATTCCTTAACTTCAAACTCCCATATCTCTACGAACGGATTGACGATCTCTAGAAATTCCAGTTGCATCTGAAAGCAGAATCTCGCCCGATTACAACGCTATGTGTATTTTTCCCCAGGCCATAGTAGTTATTGGTTTAGAGTATCAGACTTGCGAAAATTTTGATGGTCTCTCAACCATTCCTTCACTTCAAACTCCCATATCTCGCGAACGGATTGACGAACTCGAGAAAATCATGTTGCATCTGAAAGCAGATACTCGCCCGACTACAACGGTATGTGTATTTTTCCCCTAGGCCATTGTAGCTATTGGTTTGGAATATCAGACTTGCGAAAATTTTGATGGTCTCTCAACCATTCCTTCACTTCAAACTCCCATATCTCGCGAACGGATTGACGAAGTCGAGAAACTCCTGTTGCATCTGAAAGCAGAAACTCGCCCGATTACAATGGTATGTGTATTTTTGCCCTAGGCCATAGCAGTTATTGGTTTCGAGTATCAGAATTGCGAAAATTTTGATGGTTTCTCAACCATTCCTTAACTTCAAACTCCCATATCTCGCGAACGGATTGACAAACTCGAGAAATTCCTGTTGTATCTGAAAGCAGAAACTCGCCCGATTACAATGGCATGTGTATTTTTGCCCTAGGCCATAGTAGTTATTGGTTTCGAGTATCAGACTTGCGAAAATTTTGATGGTTTCTCAACAATTCCTTAACTTCAAACTCCCATATCTCGCGAACGGATTGACGAACTCGAGAAAATCTTGTTGCATCAGAAAGCAGATACTCGCCCGACTACAACGGTGTGTGTATTTTTCCCCTAGGCCATTGTAGTTATTGGTTTCGAATATCAGACTTGCGAAAATTTTGATGGCTTCTCAACCATTCCTTAACTTCAAACTCCCATATCTCTACGAACGGATTGACGATCTCTAGAAATTCCAGTTGCATCTGAAAGCAGAATCTCGCCCGATTACAACGCTATGTGTATTTTTCCCCAGGCCATAGTAGTTATTGGTTTAGAGTATCAGACTTGCGAAAATTTTGATGGTCTCTCAACCATTCCTTCACTTCAAACTCCCATATCTCGCGAACGGATTGACGAACTCGAGAAAATCATGTTGCATCTGAAAGCAGATACTCGACCGACTACAACGGTATGTGTATTTTTCCCCTAGGCCATTGTAGCTATTGGTTTGGAATATCAGACTTGCGAAAATTTTGATGGTTTCTCAACCATTCCTTAACTTCAAACTCCCATATCTCGCGAACGGATTGACGAACTCGAGAAAATCTTGTTGTATCTGAAAGCAGATACTCGCCCGACTACAACGGTATGTGTATTTTTGCCCTAGGCAATAGTTGTTATTGGTTTCGAGTATCAGACTTGCGAAAACTTTGATGGTTTCTCAACCATTCTTTAATTTCAGACTCCCATATCTCGCGAACGGATTGACGAAAACGAGATATTCCTGTTGCATCTGAAAGTAGAAGCTCGCCCGATTACAACGGTGTGCGTATTTTTGCCCTAGGCCATAGCAGTTATTGGTTTCGAGTATCAGACTTGCGAAAATTTTGATGGTATCTCGACCACTCCTTAACTTCAAACTCCCATATCTCCCGAACGGATTGACGAACTCGAGAAACTCCTGTTGCATCTGAAAGCAGAAACTCGCCCGATTACAATGGTATGTGTATTTTTGCCCTAGGCCATAGCAGTTATTGGTTTCGAGTATCAGAATTGCGAAAATTCTGATGGTTTCTCGACCACTCCTTAACTTCAAACTCCCATATCTCCCGAACGGATTGACGAACTCGAGAAATTCCTGTTGCATCTGAAAGCAGAAACTCGCCCAATTACAACGGTATGTGTATTTTTTCCCTAGGCCATAGTAGTTATTGGCTCGAGTATCAGTTTGGCGAAAATTTTGATGGTTTCTCAACCATTCCTTAACTTCAAACTCCCATATCTCGCGAACGGATTGGCGAACACGAGAAATTCCTGTTGCATCTGAAAGCAGAAACTCGCTCGATTACAACGGTATGTGTATTTTTGCCCTAGGCCATAGTAGTTATTGGTTTCTAGTATCAGACTTACGAAAATTTTGATGGTTTCTCAACCATTCCTTAACTTCAAACTCCCATATCTCGCGAACGGATTGACGAACTCGAGAAATTCCTGTTGCATCTGAAAGCAGAAACTCGCCCAAATACAACGGTATGTGTATTTTTCCCTAGGCCATTGTAGTTATTGGTTTCGAATATCAGACTTGCGAAAATTTTGATGGCTTCTCAACCATTCCTTAACTTCAAACTCCCATATCTCGCGAACGGATTGACGATCTCTAGAAATTCCAGTTGCATCTGAAAGCAGAATCTCGCCCGACTACAACGGTATGTGTATTTTTCCCTAGGCCATAGTAGTTATTGGTTTCGAGTATCTGACTTGCGAAAATTTTGATGGTTTCTCAACCATTCCTTAAACTCAAACTCCCATATCTCGCGAACGGATTGACGAAGTCGAGAAATTCCTGTTGCATCTGAAAGCAGAGACGCGTCCGGTTACAACGGTATGTGTATTCTTGCCCTAGGCCATAGTAGTTATTGGTTTCGGGTATCAGACTTGCGAAAATTTTGATGGTTTCTCAACCATTCCTTAACTTCAAACTCCCATATCTCGCGAACGGATTGACGAACTCGAGAAAATCTTGTTGCATCTGAAAGCAGATACTCGCCCGACTACAACGGTATGTGTATTTTTGCCCTAGGCCATAGTAGTTATTGGTTTCGGGTATCAGACTTGCGAAAATTTTGATGGTTTCTCAACCATTCCTTAACTTCAAACTCCCATATCTCGCGAACGGATTGACAAACTCGATAAATTCCTGTTGTATCTGAAAGCAGAAACTCGCCCGATTACAATGGCATGTGTATTTTTGCCCTAGGCCATAGTAGTTATTGGTTTCGAGTATCAGACTTGCGAAAATTTTGATGGTTTCTCAACAATTCCTTAACTTCAAACTCCCATATCTCGCGAACGGATTGACGAACTCGAGAAAATCTTGTTGCATCTGAAAGCAGATACTCGCCCGACTACAACGGTGTGTGTATTTTTCCCCTAGGCCATTGTAGTTATTGGTTTCGAATATCAGACTTGCGAAAATTTTGATGGCTTCTCAACCATTCCTTAACTTCAAACTCCCATATCTCGCGAACGGATTGACGATCTCTAGAAATTCCAGTTGCATCTGAAAGCAGAATCTCGCCCGATTACAACGGTATGTGTATTTTTCCCCAGGCCATAGTAGTTATTGGTTTCGAGTATCAGACTTGCAAAAATCTTGATGGTTTCTCAACCATTCCTTAACTTCAAACTCCCATATCTCGCGAACGGATTGACGAACTCGAGAAATTCCTGTTGCATCTGAAAGCAGAAACTCGCCCAATTACAACGGTATGTGTATTTTTCCCTAGGCCATAGTAGTTATTGGTTTCGAGTATCTGACTTGCGAAAATTTTGATGGTTCCTCAACCATTCCTTAACTTCAAACTCCCATATCTCGCGAACGGAATGAGGAACTCGAGAAATTCCTGTTGCATCTGAAAGCAGAAACTCGGCCGATTACAATGGTGTGTGTACTTTTCCCCTAGGCCATTCCAGTTATTGGTTTCTAGTATCAGGCTTGCGAAAATTTTGATGGTTTCTCAACCATTCCTTAACTTCAAACTCCCATATCTCGCGAACGGATTGACAAACTCGAGAAATTCCTGTTGTATCTGAAAGCAGAAACTCGCCCGATTACAATGGCATGTGTATTTTTGCCCTAGGCCATAGTAGTTATTGGTTTCGAGTATCAGACTTGCGAAAATTTTGATGGTTTCTCAACAATTCCTTAACTTCAAACTCCCATATCTCGCGAACGGATTGACGAACTCGAGAAAATCTTGTTGCATCAGAAAGCAGATACTCGCCCGACTACAACGGTGTGTGTATTTTTCCCCTAGGCCATTGTAGTTATTGGTTTCGAATATCAGACTTGCGAAAATTTTGATGGCTTCTCAACCATTCCTTAACTTCAAACTCCCATATCTCGCGAACGGATTGACGATCTCTAGAAATTCCAGTTGCATCTGAAAGCAGAATCTCGCCCGATTACAACGCTATGTGTATTTTTCCCCAGGCCATAGTAGTTATTGGTTTAGAGTATCAGACTTGCGAAAATTTTGATGGTCTCTCAACCATTCCTTCACTTCAAACTCCCATATCTCGCGAACGGATTGGCGAACACGAGAAATTCCTGTTGCATCTGAAAGCAGAAACTCGCTCGATTACAATGGTATGTGTATTTTTGCCCTAGGCCATAGCAGTTATTGGTTTCGAGTATCAGAATTGCGAAAATTCTGATGGTTTCTCGACCACTCCTTAACTTCAAACTCCCATATCTCCCGAACGGATTGACGAACTCGAGAAATTCCTGTTGCATCTGAAAGCAGAAACTCGCCCAATTACAACGGTATGTGTATTTTTTCCCTAGGCCATAGTAGTTATTGGCTCGAGTATCAGTTTGGCGAAAATTTTGATGGTTTCTCAACCATTCCTTAACTTCAAACTCCCATATCTCGCGAACGGATTGGCGAACACGAGAAATTCCTGTTGCATCTGAAAGCAGAAACTCGCTCGATTACAACGGTATGTGTATTTTTGCCCTAGGCCATAGTAGTTATTGGTTTCTAGTATCAGACTTACGAAAATTTTGATGGTTTCTCAACCATTCCTTAACTTCAAACTCCCATATCTCGCGAACGGATTGACGAACTCGAGAAATTCCTGTTGCATCTGAAAGCAGAAACTCGCCCAAATACAATGGTATGTGTATTTTTCCCTAGGCCATTGTAGTTATTGGTTTCGAATATCAGACTTGCGAAAATTTTGATGGCTTCTCAACCATTCCTTAACTTCAAACTCCCATATCTCGCGAACGGATTGACGATCTCTAGAAATTCCAGTTGCATCTGAAAGCAGAATCTCGCCCGACTACAACGGTATGTGTATTTTTCCCTAGGCCATAGTAGTTATTGGTTTCGAGTATCTGACTTGCGAAAATTTTGATGGTTTCTCAACCATTCCTTAAACTCAAACTCCCATATCTCGCGAACGGATTGACGAAGTCGAGAAATTCCTGTTGCATCTGAAAGCAGAGACGCGTCCGGTTACAACGGTATGTGTATTCTTGCCCTAGGCCATAGTAGTTATTGGTTTCGGGTATCAGACTTGCGAAAATTTTGATGGTTTCTCAACCATTCCTTAACTTCAAACTCCCATATCTCGCGAACGGATTGACGAACTCGAGAAAATCTTGTTGCATCTGAAAGCAGATACTCGCCCGACTACAACGGTATGTGTATTTTTGCCCTAGGCCATAGTAGTTATTGGTTTCGGGTATCAGACTTGCGAAAATTTTGATGGTTTCTCAACCATTCCTTAACTTCAAACTCCCATATCTCGCGAACGGATTGACAAACTCGATAAATTCCTGTTGTATCTGAAAGCAGAAACTCGCCCGATTACAATGGCATGTGTATTTTTGCCCTAGGCCATAGTAGTTATTGGTTTCGAGTATCAGACTTGCGAAAATTTTGATGGTTTCTCAACAATTCCTTAACTTCAAACTCCCATATCTCGCGAACGGATTGACGAACTCGAGAAAATCTTGTTGCATCTGAAAGCAGATACTCGCCCGACTACAACGGTGTGTGTATTTTTCCCCTAGGCCATTGTAGTTATTGGTTTCGAATATCAGACTTGCGAAAATTTTGATGGCTTCTCAACCATTCCTTAACTTCAAACTCCCATATCTCGCGAACGGATTGACGATCTCTAGAAATTCCAGTTGCATCTGAAAGCAGAATCTCGCCCGATTACAACGGTATGTGTATTTTTCCCCAGGCCATAGTAGTTATTGGTTTCGAGTATCAGACTTGCAAAAATCTTGATGGTTTCTCAACCATTCCTTAACTTCAAACTCCCATATCTCGCGAACGGATTGACGAACTCGAGAAATTCCTGTTGCATCTGAAAGCAGAAACTCGCCCAATTACAACGGTATGTGTATTTTTCCCTAGGCCATAGTAGTTATTGGTTTCGAGTATCTGACTTGCGAAAATTTTGATGGTTTCGCAACCATTCCTTAACTTCAAACTCCCATATCTCGCGAACGGATTGGCGAACTCGAGAAAATCTTGTTGCATCTGAAAGCAGATACTCGCCCGACTACAACGGTGTGTGTATTTTTCCCCTAGGCCATTGTAGTTATTGGTTTCGAATTTCAGACTTGCGAAAATTTTGATGGCTTCTCAACCATTCCTTAACTTCAAACTCCCATATATCGCGAACGGATTGACGATCTCTAGAAATTCCAGTTGCATCTGAAAGCAGAATCTCGCCCGATTACAACGGTATGTGTATTTTTCCCCAGGCCATAGTAGTTATTGGTTTCGAGTATCAGACTTGTGAAAATTTTGATGGTTCCTCAACCATTCCTTAACTTCAAACTCCCATATCTCGCGAACGGAATGAGGAACTCGAGAAATTCCTGTTGCATCTGAAAGCAGAAACTCGGCCGATTACAATGGTGTGTGTACTTTTCCCCTAGGCCATTCCAGTTATTGGTTTCTAGTATCAGGCTTGCGAAAATTTTGATGGTTTCTCAACCATTCCTTAACTTCAAACTCCCATATCTCGCGAACGGATTGACAAACTCGAGAAATTCCTGTTGTATCTGAAAGCAGAAACTCGCCCGATTACAATGGCATGTGTATTTTTGCCCTAGGCCATAGTAGTTATTGGTTTCGAGTATCAGACTTGCGAAAATTTTGATGGTTTCTCAACAATTCCTTAACTTCAAACTCCCATATCTCGCGAACGGATTGACGAACTCGAGAAAATCTTGTTGCATCAGAAAGCAGATACTCGCCCGACTACAACGGTGTGTGTATTTTTCCCCTAGGCCATTGTAGTTATTGGTTTCGAATATCAGACTTGCGAAAATTTTGATGGCTTCTCAACCATTCCTTAACTTCAAACTCCCATATCTCGCGAACGGATTGACGATCTCTAGAAATTCCAGTTGCATCTGAAAGCAGAATCTCGCCCGATTACAACGCTATGTGTATTTTTCCCCAGGCCATAGTAGTTATTGGTTTAGAGTATCAGACTTGCGAAAATTTTGATGGTCTCTCAACCATTCCTTCACTTCAAACTCCCATATCTCGCGAACGGATTGACGAACTCGAGAAAATCATGTTGCATCTGAGAGCAGATACTCGCCCGACTACAACGGTATGTGTATTTTTCCCCTAGGCCATTGTAGCTATTGGTTTGGAATATCAGACTTGGGAAAATTTTGATGGATTCTCAACCATTCCTTAAATTCAAACTCCCATATCTCGCGAACGGATTGACGAACTCGAGAAAATCTTGTTGTATCTGAAAGCAGATACTCGCCCGACTACAACGGTATGTGTATTTTTGCCCTAGGCCATAGTTGTTATTGGTTTCGAGTATCAGACTTGCGAAAACTTTGATGGTTTCTCAACCATTCTTTAATTTCAGACTCCCATATCTCGCGAACGGATTGACGAAAACGAGATATTCCTGTTGCATCTGAAAGTAGAAGCTCGCCCGATTACAACGGTGTGCGTATTGTTGCCCTAGGCCATAGCAGTTATTGGTTTCGAGTATCAGACTTGCGAAAATTTTGATGGTATCTCGACCACTCCTTAACTTCAAACTCCCATATCTCCCGAACGGATTGACGAACTCGAGAAATTCCTGTTGCATCTGAAAGCAGAAACTCGCCCGATTACAATGGTATGTGTATTTTTGCCCTAGGCCATAGCAGTTATTGGTTTCGAGTATCAGAATTGCGAAAATTCTGATGGTTTCTCGACCACTCCTTAACTTCAAACTCCCATATCTCCCGAACGGATTGACGAACTCGAGAAATTCCTGTTGCATCTGAAAGCAGAAACTCGCCCAATTACAATGGCATGTGTATTTTTGCCCTAGGCCATAGTAGTTATTGGTTTCGAGTATCAGACTTGCGAAAATTTTGATGGTTTCTCAACCATTCCTTAACTTCAAACTCCCATATCTCGCGAACGGATTGGCGAACACGAGAAATTCCTGTTGCATCTGAAAGCAGAAACTCGCTCGATTACAACGGTATGTGTATTTTTGCCCTAGGCCATAGTAGTTATTGGTTTCTAGTATCAGACTTACGAAAATTTTGATGGTTTCTCAACCATTCCTTAACTTCAAACTCCCATATCTCGCGAACGGATTGACGAACTCGAGAAATTCCTGTTGCATCTGAAAGCAGAAACTCGCCCAATTACAACGGTATGTGTATTTTTCCCTAGGCCATAGTAGTTATTGGTTTCGAGTATCTGACTTGCGAAAAATTTGATGGTATCTCGACCACTCCTTAACTTCAAACTCCCATATCTCCCGAACGGATTGACGAACTCGAGAAACTCCTGTTGCATCTGAAAGCAGAAACTCGCCCGATTACAATGGTATGTGTATTTTTGCCCTAGGCCATAGCTGTTATTGGTTTCGAGTATCAGAATTGCGAAAATTCTGATGGTTTCTCGACCACTCCTTAACTTCAAACTCCCATATCTCCCGAACGGATTGACGAACTCGAGAAATTCCTGTTGCATCTGAAAGCAGAAGCTCGCCCAATTACAACGGTATGTGTATTTTTTCCCTAGGCGATAGTAGTTATTGGCTCGAGTATCAGTTTGGCGAAAATTTTGATGGTTTCTCAACCATTCCTTAACTTCAAACTCCCATATCTCGCGAACGGATTGGCGAACACGAGAAATTCCTGTTGCATCTGAAAGCAGAAACTCGCTCGATTACAACGGTATGTGTATTTTTGCCCTAGGCCATAGTAGTTATTGGTTTCTAGTATCAGACTTACGAAAATTTTGATGGTTTCTCAACCATTCCTTAACTTCAAACTCCCATATCTCGCGAACGGATTGACGAACTCGAGAAATTCCTGTTGCATCTGAAAGCAGAAACACGCCCAAATACAACGGTATGTGTATTTTTCCCTAGGCCATTGTAGTTATTGGTTTCGAATATCAGACTTGCGAAAATTTTGATGGCTTCTCAACCATTCCTTAACTTCAAACTCCCATATCTCGCGAACGGATTGACGATCTCTAGAAATTCCAGTTGCATCTGAAAGCAGAATCTCGCCCGACTACAACGGTATGTGTATTTTTCCCTAGGCCATAGTAGTTATTGGTTTCGAGTATCTGACTTGCGAAAATTTTGATGGTTTCTCAACCATTCCTTAAACTCAAACTCCCATATCTCGCGAACGGATTGACGAAGTCGAGAAATTCCTGTTGCATCTGAAAGCAGAGACGCGTCCGGTTACAACGGTATGTGTATTCTTGCCCTAGGCCATAGTAGTTATTGGTTTCGGGTATCAGACTTGCGAAAATTTTGATGGTTTCTCAACCATTCCTTAACTTCAAACTCCCATATCTCGCGAACGGATTGACGAACTCGAGAAAATCTTGTTGCATCTGAAAGCAGATACTCGCCCGACTACAACGGTATGTGTATTTTTCCCCTAGGCCATTGTAGCTATTGGTTTGGAATATCAGACTTGGGAAAATTTTGATGGTTTCTCAACCATTCCTTAAATTCAAACTCCCATATCTCGCGAACGGATTGACGAACTCGAGAAAATCTTGTTGTATCTGAAAGCAGATACTCGCCCGACTTCAACGGTATGTGTATTTTTGCCCTAGGCCATAGTTGTTATTGGTTTCGAGTATCAGACTTGCGAAAACTTTGATGGTTTCTCAACCATTCTTTAATTTCAGACTCCCATATCTCGCGAACGGATTGACGAAAACGAGATATTCCTGTTGCATCTGAAAGTAGAAGCTCGCCCGATTACAACGGTGTGCGTATTGTTGCCCTAGGCCATAGCAGTTATTGGTTTCGAGTATCAGACTTGCGAAAATTTTGATGGTTCCTCAACCATTCCTTAACTTCAAACTCCCATATCTCGCGAACGGAATGAGGAACTCGAGAAATTCCTGTTGCATCTGAAAGCAGAAACTCGCCAGATTACAATGGTGTGTGTACTTTTCCCCTAGGCCATTCCAGTTATTGGTTTCTAGTATCAGGCTTGCGAAAATTTTGATGGTTTCTCAACCATTCCTTAACTTCAAACTCCCATATCTCGCGAACGGATTGACGAACTCGAGAAATTCCTGTTGCATCTGAAAGCAGAAACTCGCCCAATTACAACGGTATGTGTATTTTTCCCTAGGCCATAGTAGTTATTGGTTTCGAGTATCTGACTTGCGAAAATTTTGATGGTTTCTCAACCATTCCTTAAACTCAAACTCCCATATCTCGCGAACGGATTGACGAAGTCGAGAAATTCCTGTTGCATCTGAAAGCAGAGACGCGTCCGGTTACAACGGTATGTGTATTCTTGCCCTAGGCCATAGTAGTTATTGGTTTCGGGTATCAGACTTGCGAAAATTTTGATGGTTTCTCAACCATTCCTTAACTTCAAACTCCCATATCTCGCGAACGGATTGACGAACTCGAGAAAATCTTGTTGCATCTGAAAGCAGATACTCGCCCGACTACAACGGTATGTGTATTTTTGGCCTAGGCCATAGTAGTTATTGGTTTCGGGTATCAGACTTGCGAAAATTTTGATGGTTTCTCAACCATTCCTTAACTTCAAACTCCCATATCTCGCGAACGGATTGACAAACTCGATAAATTCCTGTTGTATCTGAAAGCAGAAACTCGCCCGATTACAATGGCATGTGTATTTTTGCCCTAGGCCATAGTAGTTATTGGTTTCGAGTATCAGACTTGCGAAAATTTTGATGGTTTCTCAACAATTCCTTAACTTCAAACTCCCATACCTCGCGAACGGATTGACGAACTCGAGAAAATCTTGTTGCATCTGAAAGCAGATACTCGCCCGACTACAACGGTGTGTGTATTTTTCCCCTAGGCCATTGTAGTTATTGGTTTCGAATATCAGACTTGCGAAAATTTTGATGGCTTCTCAACCATTCCTTAACTTCAAACTCCCATATCTCGCGAACGGATTGACGATCTCTAGAAATTCCAGTTGCATCTGAAAGCAGAATCTCGCCCGATTACAACGGTATGTGTATTTTTCCCCAGGCCATAGTAGTTATTGGTTTCGAGTATCAGACTTGCGAAAATTTTGATGGCTTCTCAACCATTCCTTAACTTCAAACTCCCATATCTCGCGAACGGATTGACGAACTCGAGAAATTCCTGTTGCATCTGAAAGCAGAAACTCGCCCAATTACAACGGTATGTGTATTTTTCCCTAGGCCATAGTAGTTATTGGTTTCGAGTATCTGACTTGCGAAAATTTTGATGGTTTCGCAACCATTCCTTAACTTCAAACTCCCATATCTCGCGAACGGATTGACGAACTCGAGAAAATCTTGTTGCATCTGAAAGCAGATACTCGCCCGACTACAACGGTGTGTGTATCTTTCCCCTAGGCCATTGTAGTTATTGGTTTCGAATATCAGACTTGCGAAAATTTTGATGGCTTCTCAACCATTCCTTAACTTCAAACTCCCATATCTCGCGAACGGATTGACGATCTCTAGAAATTCCAGTTGCATCTGAAAGCAGAATCTCGCCCGATTACAACGGTATGTGTATTTTTCCCCAGGCCATAGTAGTTATTGGTTTCGAGTATCAGACTTGCGAAAATTTTGATGGTTCCTCAACCATTCCTTAACTTCAAACTCCCATATCTCGCGAACGGAATGAGGAACTCGAGAAATTCCTGTTGCATCTGAAAGCAGAAACTCGCCCGATTACAATGGTGTGTGTACTTTTCCCCTAGGCCATTCCAGTTATTGGTTTCTAGTATCAGGCTTGCGAAAATTTTGATGGTTTCTCAACCATTCCTTAACTTCAAACTCCCATATCTCGCGAACGGATTGACAAACTCGAGAAATTCCTGTTGTATCTGAAAGCAGAAACTCGCCCGATTACAATGGCATGTGTATTTTTGCCCTAGGCCATAGTAGTTATTGGTTTCGAGTATCAGACTTGCGAAAATTTTGATGGTTTCTCAACAATTCCTTAACTTCAAACTCCCATATCTCGCGAACGGATTGACGAACTCGAGAAAATCTTGTTGCATCAGAAAGCAGATACTCGCCCGACTACAACGGTGTGTGTATTTTTCCCCAGGCCATAGTAGTTATTGGTTTAGAGTATCAGACTTGCGAAAATTTTGATGGTCTCTCAACCATTCCTTCACTTCAAACTCCCATATCTCGCGAACGGATTGACGAACTCGAGAAAATCATGTTGCATCTGAGAGCAGATACTCGCCCGACTACAACGGTATGTGTATTTTTCCCCTAGGCCATTGTAGCTATTGGTTTGGAATATCAGACTTGGGAAAATTTTGATGGTTTCTCAACCATTCCTTAAATTCAAACTCCCATATCTCGCGAACGGATTGACGAACTCGAGAAAATCTTGTTGTATCTGAAAGCAGATACTCGCCCGACTACAACGGTATGTGTATTTTTGCCCTAGGCCATAGTTGTTATTGGTTTCGAGTATCAGACTTGCGAAAACTTTGATGGTTTCTCAACCATTCTTTAATTTCAGACTCCCATATCTCGCGAACGGATTGACGAAAACGAGATATTCCTGTTGCATCTGAAAGTAGAAGCTCGCCCGATTACAACGGTGTGCGTATTGTTGCCCTAGGCCATAGCAGTTATTGGTTTCGAGTATCAGACTTGCGAAAATTTTGATGGTATCTCGACCACTCCTTAACTTCAAACTCCCATATCTCCCGAACGGATTGACGAACTCGAGAAATTCCTGTTGCATCTGAAAGCAGAAACTCGCCCGATTACAATGGTATGTGTATTTTTGCCCTAGGCCATAGCAGTTATTGGTTTCGAGTATCAGAATTGCGAAAATTCTGATGGTTTCTCGACCACTCCTTAACTTCAAACTCCCATATCTCCCGAACGGATTGACGAACTCGAGAAATTCCTGTTGCATCTGAAAGCAGAAACTCGCCCAATTACAATGGCATGTGTATTTTTGCCCTAGGCCATAGTAGTTATTGGTTTCGAGTATCAGACTTGCGAAAATTTTGATGGTTTCTCAACCATTCCTTAACTTCAAACTCCCATATCTCGCGAACGGATTGGCGAACACGAGAAATTCCTGTTGCATCTGAAAGCAGAAACTCGCTCGATTACAACGGTATGTGTATTTTTGCCCTAGGCCATAGTAGTTATTGGTTTCTAGTATCAGACTTACGAAAATTTTGATGGTTTCTCAACCATTCCTTATCTTCAAACTCCCATATCTCGCGAACGGATTGACGAACTCGAGAAATTCCTGTTGCATCTGAAAGCAGAAACTCGCCCAATTACAACGGTATGTGTATTTTTCCCTAGGCCATAGTAGTTATTGATTTCGAGTATCTGACTTGCGAAAAATTTGATGGTATCTCGACCACTCCTTAACTTCAAACTCCCATATCTCCCGAACGGATTGACGAACTCGAGAAACTCCTGTTGCATCTGAAAGCAGAAACTCGCCCGATTACAATGGTATGTGTATTTTTGCCCTAGGCCATAGCTGTTATTGGTTTCGAGTATCAGAATTGCGAAAATTCTGATGGTTTCTCGACCACTCCTTAACTTCAAACTCCCATATCTCCCGAACGGATTGACGAACTCGAGAAATTCCTGTTGCATCTGAAAGCAGAAGCTCGCCCAATTACAACGGTATGTGTATTTTTTCCCTAGGCGATAGTAGTTATTGGCTCGAGTATCAGTTTGGCGAAAATTTTGATGGTTTCTCAACCATTCCTTAACTTCAAACTCCCATATCTCGCGAACGGATTGGCGAACACGAGAAATTCCTGTTGCATCTGAAAGCAGAAACTCGCTCGATTACAACGGTATGTGTATTTTTGCCCTAGGCCATAGTAGTTATTGGTTTCTAGTATCAGACTTACGAAAATTTTGATGGTTTCTCAACCATTCCTTAACTTCAAACTCCCATATCTCGCGAACGGATTGACGAACTCGAGAAATTCCTGTTGCATCTGAAAGCAGAAACTCGCCCAAATACAACGGTATGTGTATTTTTCCCTAGGCCATTGTAGTTATTGGTTTCGAATATCAGACTTGCGAAAATTTTGATGGCTTCTCAACCATTCCTTAACTTCAAACTCCCATATCTCGCGAACGGATTGACGATCTCTAGAAATTCCAGTTGCATCTGAAAGCAGAATCTCGCCCGACTACAACGGTATGTGTATTTTTCCCTAGGCCATAGTAGTTATTGGTTTCGAGTATCTGACTTGCGAAAATTTTGATGGTTTCTCAACCATTCCTTAAACTCAAACTCCCATATCTCGCGAACGGATTGACGAAGTCGAGAAATTCCTGTTGCATCTGAAAGCAGAGACGCGTCCGGTTACAACGGTATGTGTATTCTTGCCATAGGCCATAGTAGTTATTGGTTTCGGGTATCAGACTTGCGAAAATTTTGATGGTTTCTCAACCATTCCTTAACTTCAAACTCCCATATCTCGCGAACGGATTGACGAACACGAGAAAATCTTGTTGCATCTGAAAGCAGATACTCGCCCGACTACAACGGTATGTGTATTTTTGCCCTAGGCCATAGTAGTTATTGGTTTCGGGTATCAGACTTGCGAAAATTTTGATGGTTTCTCAACCATTCCTTAACTTCAAACTCCCATATCTCGCGAACGGATTGACAAACTCGATAAATTCCTGTTGTATCTGAAAGCAGAAACTCGCCCGATTACAATGGCATGTGTATTTTTCCCTAGGCCATAGTAGTTATTGGTTTCGAGTATCTGACTTGCGAAAATTTTGATGGTTTCGCAACCATTCCTTAACTTCAAACTCCCATATCTCGCGAACGGATTGACGAACTCGAGAAAATCTTGTTGCATCTGAAAGCAGATACTCGCCCGACTACAACGGTGTGTGTATTTTTCCCCTAGGCCATTGTAGTTATTGGTTTCGAATTTCAGACTTGCGAAAATTTTGATGGCTTCTCAACCATTCCTTAACTTCAAACTCCCATATATCGCGAACGGATTGACGATCTCTAGAAATTCCAGTTGCATCTGAAAGCAGAATCTCGCCCGATTACAACGGTATGTGTATTTTTCCCCAGGCCATAGTAGTCATTGGTTTCGAGTATCAGACTTGTGAAAATTTTGATGGTTCCTCAACCATTCCTTAACTTCAAACTCCCATATCTCGCGAACGGAATGAGGAACTCGAGAAATTCCTGTTGCATCTGAAAGCAGAAACTCGCCCGATTACAATGGTGTGTGTACTTTTCCCCTAGGCCATTCCAGTTATTGGTTTCTAGTATCAGGCTTGCGAAAATTTTGATGGTTTCTCAACCATTCCTTAACTTCAAACTCCCATATCTCGCGAACGGATTGACAAACTCGAGAAATTCCTGTTGTATCTGAAAGCAGAAACTCGCCCGATTACAATGGCATGTGTATTTTTGCCCTAGGCCATAGTAGTTATTGGTTTCGAGTATCAGACTTGCGAAAATTTTGATGGTTTCTCAACAATTCCTTAACTTCAAACTCCCATATCTCGCGAACGGATTGACGAACTCGAGAAAATCTTGTTGCATCAGAAAGCAGATACTCGCCCGACTACAACGGTGTGTGTATTTTTCCCCTAGGCCATTGTAGTTATTGGTTTCGAATATCAGACTTGCGAAAATTTTGATGGCTTCTCAACCATTCCTTAACTTCAAACTCCCATATCTCGCGAACGGATTGACGATCTCTAGAAATTCCAGTTGCATCTGAAAGCAGAATCTCGCCCGATTACAACGCTATGTGTATTTTTCCCCAGGCCATAGTAGTTATTGGTTTAGAGTATCAGACTTGCGAAAATTTTGATGGTCTCTCAACCATTCCTTCACTTCAAACTCCCATATCTCGCGAACGGATTGACGAACTCGAGAAAATCATGTTGCATCTGAAAGCAGATACTCGCCCGACTACAACGGTATGTGTATTTTTCCCCTAGGCCATTGTAGCTATTGGTTTGGAATATCAGACTTGGGAAAATTTTGATGGTTTCTCAACCATTCCTTAAATTCAAACTCCCATATCTCGCGAACGGATTGACGAACTCGAGAAAATCTTGTTGTATCTGAAAGCAGATACTCGCCCGACTACAACGGTATGTGTATTTTTGCCCTAGGCCATAGTTGTTATTGGTTTCGAGTATCAGACTTGCGAAAACTTTGATGGTTTCTCAACCATTCTTTAATTTCAGACTCCCATATCTCGCGAACGGATTGACGAAAACGAGATATTCCTGTTGCATCTGAAAGTAGAAGCTCGCCCGATTACAACGGTGTGCGTATTGTTGCCCTAGGCCATAGCAGTTATTGGTTTCGAGTATCAGACTTGCGAAAATTTTGATGGTTCCTCAACCATTCCTTAACTTCAAACTCCCATATCTCGCGAACGGAATGAGGAACTCGAGAAATTCCTGTTGCATCTGAAAGCAGAAACTCGCCAGATTACAATGGTGTGTGTACTTTTCCCCTAGGCCATTCCAGTTATTGGTTTCTAGTATCAGGCTTGCGAAAATTTTGATGGTTTCTCAACCATTCCTTAACTTCAAACTCCCATATCTCGCGAACGGATTGACGAACTCGAGAAATTCCTGTTGCATCTGAAAGCAGAAACTCGCCCAATTACAACGGTATGTGTATTTTTCCCTAGGCCATAGTAGTTATTGGTTTCGAGTATCTGACTTGCGAAAATTTTGATGGTTTCTCAACCATTCCTTAAACTCAAACTCCCATATCTCGCGAACGGATTGACGAATTCGAGAAATTCCTGTTGCATCTGAAAGCAGAGACGCGTCCGGTTACAACGGTATGTGTATTCTTGCCCTAGGCCATAGTAGTTATTGGTTTCGGGTATCAGACTTGGGAAAATTTTGATGGTTTCTCAACCATTCCTTAACTTCAAACTCCCATATCTCGCGAACGGATTGACGAACTCGAGAAAATCTTGTTGCATCTGAAAGCAGATACTCGCCCGACTACAACGGTATGTGTATTTTTGGCCTAGGCCATAGTAGTTATTGGTTTCGGGTATCAGACTTGCGAAAATTTTGATGGTTTCTCAACCATTCCTTAACTTCAAACTCCCATATCTCGCGAACGGATTGACAAACTCGATAAATTCCTGTTGTATCTGAAAGCAGAAACTCGCCCGATTACAATGGCATGTGTATTTTTGCCCTAGGCCATAGTAGTTATTGGTTTCGAGTATCAGACTTGCGAAAATTTTGATGGTTTCTCAACAATTCCTTAACTTCAAACTCCCATACCTCGCGAACGGATTGACGAACTCGAGAAAATCTTGTTGCATCTGAAAGCAGATACTCGCCCGACTACAACGGTGTGTGTATTTTTCCCCTAGGCCATTGTAGTTATTGGTTTCGAATATCAGACTTGCGAAAATTTTGATGGCTTCTCAACCATTCCTTAACTTCAAACTCCCATATCTCGCGAACGGATTGACGATCTCTAGAAATTCCAGTTGCATCTGAAAGCAGAATCTCGCCCGATTACAACGGTATGTGTATTTTTCCCCAGGCCATAGTAGTTATTGGTTTCGAGTATCAGACTTGCGAAAATTTTGATGGCTTCTCAACCATTCCTTAACTTCAAACTCCCATATCTCGCGAACGGATTGACGAACTCGAGAAATTCCTGTTGCATCTGAAAGCAGAAACTCGCCCAATTACAACGGTATGTGTATTTTTCCCTAGGCCATAGTATTTATTGGTTTCGAGTATCTGACTTGCGAAAATTTTGATGGTTTCGCAACCATTCCTTAACTTCAAACTCCCATATCTCGCGAACGGATTGACGAACTCGAGAAAATCTTGTTGCATCTGAAAGCAGATACTCGCCCGACTACAACGGTGTGTGTATCTTTCCCCTAGGCCATTGTAGTTATTGGTTTCGAATATCAGACTTGCGAAAATTTTGATGGCTTCTCAACCATTCCTTAACTTCAAACTCCCATATCTCGCGAACGGATTGACGATCTCTAGAAATTCCAGTTGCATCTGAAAGCAGAATCTCGCCCGATTACAACGGTATGTGTATTTTTCCCCAGGCCATAGTAGTTATTGGTTGCGAGTATCAGACTTGCGAAAATTTTGATGGTTCCTCAACCATTCCTTAACTTCAAACTCCCATATCTCGCGAACGGAATGAGGAACTCGAGAAATTCCTGTTGCATCTGAAAGCAGAAACTCGCCCGATTACAATGGTGTGTGTACTTTTCCCCTAGGCCATTCCAGTTATTGGTTTCTAGTATCAGGCTTGCGAAAATTTTGATGGTTTCTCAACCATTCCTTAACTTCAAACTCCCATATCTCGCGAACGGATTGACAAACTCGAGAAATTCCTGTTGTATCTGAAAGCAGAAACTCGCCCGATTACAATGGCATGTGTATTTTTGCCCTAGGCCATAGTAGTTATTGGTTTCGAGTATCAGACTTGCGAAAATTTTGATGGTTTCTCAACAATTCCTTAACTTCAAACTCCCATATCTCGCGAACGGATTGACGAACTCGAGAAAATCTTGTTGCATCAGAAAGCAGATACTCGCCCGACTACAACGGTGTGTGTATTTTTCCCCTAGGCCATTGTAGTTATTGGTTTCGAATATCAGACTTGCGAAAATTTTGATGGCTTCTCAACCATTCCTTAACTTCAAACTCCCATATCTCTACGAACGGATTGACGATCTCTAGAAATTCCAGTTGCATCTGAAAGCAGAATCTCGCCCGATTACAACGCTATGTGTATTTTTCCCCAGGCCATAGTAGTTATTGGTTTAGAGTATCAGACTTGCGAAAATTTTGATGGTCTCTCAACCATTCCTTCACTTCAAACTCCCATATCTCGCGAACGGATTGACGAACTCGAGAAAATCATGTTGCATCTGAAAGCAGATACTCGACCGACTACAACGGTATGTGTATTTTTCCCCTAGGCCATTGTAGCTATTGGTTTGGAATATCAGACTTGCGAAAATTTTGATGGTTTCTCAACCATTCCTTAACTTCAAACTCCCATATCTCGCGAACGGATTGACGAACTCGAGAAAATCTTGTTGTATCTGAAAGCAGATACTCGCCCGACTACAACGGTATGTGTATTTTTGCCCTAGGCAATAGTTGTTATTGGTTTCGAGTATCAGACTTGCGAAAACTTTGATGGTTTCTCAACCATTCTTTAATTTCAGACTCCCATATCTCGCGAACGGATTGACGAAAACGAGATATTCCTGTTGCATCTGAAAGTAGAAGCTCGCCCGATTACAACGGTGTGCGTATTTTTGCCCTAGGCCATAGCAGTTATTGGTTTCGAGTATCAGACTTGCGAAAATTTTGATGGTATCTCGACCACTCCTTAACTTCAAACTCCCATATCTTCCGAACGGATTGACGAACTCGAGAAACTCCTGTTGCATCTGAAAGCAGAAACTCGCCCGATTACAATGGTATGTGTATTTTTGCCCTAGGCCATAGCAGTTATTGGTTTCGAGTATCAGAACTGCGAAAATTCTGATGGTTTCTCGACCACTCCTTAACTTCAAACTCCCATATCTCCCGAACGGATTGACGAACTCGAGAAATTCCTGTTGCATCTGAAAGCAGAAACTCGCCCAATTACAACGGTATGTGTATTTTTTCCCTAGGCCATAGTAGTTATTGGCTCGAGTATCAGTTTGGCGAAAATTTTGATGGTTTCTCAACCATTCCTTAACTTCAAACTCCCATATCTCGCGAACGGATTGGCGAACACGAGAAATTCCTGTTGCATCTGAAAGCAGAAACTCGCTCGATTACAACGGTATGTGTATTTTTGCCCTAGGCCATAGTAGTTATTGGTTTCTAGTATCAGACTTACGAAAATTTTGATGGTTTCTCAACCATTCCTTAACTTCAAACTCCCATATCTCGCGAACGGATTGACGAACTCGAGAAATTCCTGTTGCATCTGAAAGCAGAAACTCGCCCAAATACAACGGTATGTGTATTTTTCCCTAGGCCATTGTAGTTATTGGTTTCGAATATCAGACTTGCGAAAATTTTGATGGCTTCTCAACCATTCCTTAACTTCAAACTCGCATATCTCGCGAACGGATTGACGATCTCTAGAAATTCCAGTTGCATCTGAAAGCAGAATCTCGCCCGACTACAACGGTATGTGTATTTTTCCCTAGGCCATAGTAGTTATTGGTTTCGAGTATCTGACTTGCGAAAATTTTGATGGTTTCTCAACCATTCCTTAAACTCAAACTCCCATATCTCGCGAACGGATTGACGAAGTCGAGAAATTCCTGTTGCATCTGAAAGCAGAGACGCGTCCGGTTACAACGGTATGTGTATTCTTGCCCTAGGCCATAGTAGTTATTGGTTTCGGGTATCAGACTTGCGAAAATTTTGATGGTTTCTCAACCATTCCTTAACTTCAAACTCCCATATCTCGCGAACGGATTGACGAACTCGAGAAAATCTTGTTGCATCTGAAAGCAGATACTCGCCCGACTACAACGGTATGTGTATTTTTGCCCTAGGCCATAGTAGTTATTGGTTTCGGGTATCAGACTTGCGAAAATTTTGATGGTTTCTCAACCATTCCTTAACTTCAAACTCCCATATCTCGCGAACGGATTGACAAACTCGATAAATTCCTGTTGTATCTGAAAGCAGAAACTCGCCCGATTACAATGGCATGTGTATTTTTGCCCTAGGCCATAGTAGTTATTGGTTTCGAGTATCAGACTTGCGAAAATTTTGATGGTTTCTCAACAATTCCTTAACTTCAAACTCCCATATCTCGCGAACGGATTGACGAACTCGAGAAAATCTTGTTGCATCTGAAAGCACATACTCGCCCGACTACAACGGTGTGTGTATTTTTCCCCTAGGCCATTGTAGTTATTGGTTTCGAATATCAGACTTGCGAAAATTTTGATGGCTTCTCAACCATTCCTTAACTTCAAACTCCCATATCTCGCGAACGGATTGACGATCTCTAGAAATTCCAGTTGCATCTGAAAGCAGAATCTCGCCCGATTACAACGGTATGTGTATTTTTCCCCAGGCCATAGTAGTTATTGGTTTCGAGTATCAGACTTGCAAAAATCTTGATGGTTTCTCAACCATTCCTTAACTTCAAACTCCCATATCTCGCGAACGGATTGACGAACTCGAGAAATTCCTGTTGCATCTGAAAGCAGAAACTCGCCCAATTACAACGGTATGTGTATTTTTCCCTAGGCCATAGTAGTTATTGGTTTCGAGTATCTGACTTGCGAAAATTTTGATGGTTTCGCAACCATTCCTTAACTTCAAACTCCCATATCTCGCGAACGGATTGACGAACTCGAGAAAATCTTGTTGCATCTGAAAGCAGATACTCGCCCGACTACAACGGTGTGTGTATTTTTCCCCTAGGCCATTGTAGTTATTGGTTTCGAATTTCAGACTTGCGAAAATTTTGATGGCTTCTCAACCATTCCTTAACTTCAAACTCCCATATATCGCGAACGGAGTGACGATCTCTAGAAATTCCAGTTGCATCTGAAAGCAGAATCTCGCCCGATTACAACGGTATGTGTATTTTTCCCCAGGCCATAGTAGTTATTGGTTTCGAGTATCAGACTTGTGAAAATTTTGATGGTTCCTCAACCATTCCTTAACTTCAAACTCCCATATCTCGCGAACGGAATGAGGAACTCGAGAAATTCCTGTTGCATCTGAAAGCAGAAACTCGCCCGATTACAATGGTGTGTGTACTTTTCCCCTAGGCCATTCCAGTTATTGGTTTCTAGTATCAGGCTTGCGAAAATTTTGATGGTTTCTCAACCATTCCTTAACTTCAAACTCTCATATCTCGCGAACGGATTGACAAACTCGAGAAATTCCTGTTGTATCTGAAAGCAGAAACTCGCCCGATTACAATGGCATGTGTATTTTTGCCCTAGGCCATAGTAGTTATTGGTTTCGAGTATCAGACTTGCGAAAATTTTGATGGTTTCTCAACAATTCCTTAACTTCAAACTCCCATATCTCGCGAACGGATTGACGAACTCGAGAAAATCTTGTTGCATCAGAAAGCAGATACTCGCCCGACTACAACGGTGTGTGTATTTTTCCCCTAGGCCATTGTAGTTATTGGTTTCGAATATCAGACTTGCGAAAATTTTGATGGCTTCTCAACCATTCCTTAACTTCAAACTCCCATATCTCGCGAACGGATTGACGATCTCTAGAAATTCCAGTTGCATCTGAAAGCAGAATCTCGCCCGATTACAACGCTATGTGTATTTTTCCCCAGGCCATAGTAGTTATTGGTTTAGAGTATCAGATTTGCGAAAATTTTGATGGTCCCTCAACCATTCCTTCACTTCAAACTCCCATATCTCGCGAACGGATTGACGAACTCGAGAAAATCATGTTGCATCTGAAAGCAGATACTCGCCCGACTACAACGGTATGTGTATTTTTCCCCTAGGCCATTGTAGCTATTGGTTTGGAATATCAGACTTCGGAAAATTTTGATGGTTTCTCAACCATTCCTTAAATTCAAACTCCCATATCTCGCGAACGGATTGACGAACTCGAGAAAATCTTGTTGTATCTGAAAGCAGATACTCGCCCAACTACAACGGTATGTGTATTTTTGCCCTAGGCCATAGTTGTTATTGGTTTCGAGTATCAGACTTGCGAAAACTTTGATGGTTTCTCAACCATTCTTTAATTTCAGACTCCCATATCTCGCGAACGGATTGACGAAAACGAGATATTCCTGTTGCATCTGAAAGTAGAAGCTCGCCCGATTACAACGGTGTGCGTATTGTTGCCCTAGGCCATAGCAGTTATTGGTTTCGAGTATCAGACTTGCGAAAATTTTGATGGTATCTCGACCACTCCTTAACTTCAAACTCCCATATCTCCCGAACGGATTGACGAACTCGAGAAATTCCTGTTGCATCTGAAAGCAGAAACTCGCCCGATTACAATGGTATGTGTATTTTTGCCCTAGGCCATAGCAGTTATTGGTTTCGAGTATCAGAATTGCGAAAATTCTGATGGTTTCTCGACCACTCCTTAACTTCAAACTCCCATATCTCCCGAACGGATTGACGAACTCGAGAAATTCCTGTTGCATCTGAAAGCAGAAACTCGCCCAATTACAATGGCATGTGTATTTTTGCCCTAGGCCATAGTAGTTATTGGTTTCGAGTATCAGACTTGCGAAAATTTTGATGGTTTCTCAACCATTCCTTAACTTCAAACTCCCATATCTCGCGAACGGATTGGCGAACACGAGAAATTCCTGTTGCATCTGAAAGCAGAAACTCGCTCGATTACAACGGTATGTGTATTTTTGCCCTAGGCCATAGTAGTTATTGGTTTCTAGTATCAGACTTACGAAAATTTTGATGGTTTCTCAACCATTCCTTAACTTCAAACTCCCATATCTCGCGAACGGATTGACGAACTCGAGAAATTCCTGTTGCATCTGAAAGCAGAAACTCGCCCAATTACAACGGTATGTGTATTTTTCCCTAGGCCATAGTAGTTATTGGTTTCGAGTATCTGACTTGCGAAAAATTTGATGGTATCTCGACCACTCCTTAACTTCAAACTCCCATATCTCCCGAACGGATTGACGAACTCGAGAAACTCCTGTTGCATCTGAAAGCAGAAACTCGCCCGATTACAATGGTATGTGTATTTTTGCCCTAGCCCATAGCTGTTATTGGTTTCGAGTATCAGAATTGCGAAAATTCTGATGGTTTCTCGACCACTCCTTCACTTCAAACTCCCATATCTCCCGAACGGATTGACGAACTCGAGAAATTCCTGTTGCATCTGAAAGCAGAAGCTCGCCCAATTACAACGGTATGTGTATTTTTTCCCTAGGCGATAGTAGTTATTGGCTCGAGTATCAGTTTGGCGAAAATTTTGATGGTTTCTCAACCATTCCTTAACTTCAAACTCCCATATCTCGCGAACGGATTGGCGAACACGAGAAATTCCTGTTGCATCTGAAAGCAGAAACTCGCTCGATTACAACGGTATGTGTATTTTTGCCCTAGGCCATAGTAGTTATTGGTTTCTAGTATCAGACTTACGAAAATTTTGATGGTTTCTCAACCATTCCTTAACTTCAAACTCCCATATCTCGCGAACGGATTGACGAACTCGAGAAATTCCTGTTGCATCTGAAAGCAGAAACTCGCCCAAATACAACGGTATGTGTATTTTTCCCTAGGCCATTGTAGTTATTGGTTTCGAATATCAGACTTGCGAAAATTTTGATGGCTTCTCAACCATTCCTTAACTTCAAACTCCCATATCTCGCGAACGGATTGACGATCTCTAGAAATTCCAGTTGCATCTGAAAGCAGAATCTCGCCCGACTACAACGGTATGTGTATTTTTCCCTAGGCCATAGTAGTTATTGGTTTCGAGTATCTGACTTGCGAAAATTTTGATGGTTTCTCAACCATTCCTTAAACTCAAACTCCCATATCTCGCGAACGGATTGACGAAGTCGAGAAATTCCTGTTGCATCTGAAAGCAGAAACTCGCCCAATTACAACGGTATGTGTATTTTTCCCTAGGCCATAGTAGTTATTGGTTTCGAGTATCTGACTTGCGAAAAATTTGATGGTATCTCGACCACTCCTTAACTTCAAACTCCCATATCTCCCGAACGGATTGACGAACTCGAGAAACTCCTGTTGCATCTGAAAGCAGAAACTCGCCCGATTACAATGGTATGTGTATTTTTGCCCTAGCCCATAGCTGTTATTGGTTTCGAGTATCAGAATTGCGAAAATTCTGATGGTTTCTCGACCACTCCTTCACTTCAAACTCCCATATCTCCCGAACGGATTGACGAACTCGAGAAATTCCTGTTGCATCTGAAAGCAGAAGCTCGCCCAATTACAACGGTATGTGTATTTTTTCCCTAGGCGATAGTAGTTATTGGCTCGAGTATCAGTTTGGCGAAAATTTTGATGGTTTCTCAACCATTCCTTAACTTCAAACTCCCATATCTCGCGAACGGATTGGCGAACACGAGAAATTCCTGTTGCATCTGAAAGCAGAAACTCGCTCGATTACAACGGTATGTGTATTTTTGCCCTAGGCCATAGTAGTTATTGGTTTCTAGTATCAGACTTACGAAAATTTTGATGGTTTCTCAACCATTCCTTAACTTCAAACTCCCATATCTCGCGAACGGATTGACGAACTCGAGAAATTCCTGTTGCATCTGAAAGCAGAAACTCGCCCAAATACAACGGTATGTGTATTTTTCCCTAGGCCATTGTAGTTATTGGTTTCGAATATCAGACTTGCGAAAATTTTGATGGCTTCTCAACCATTCCTTAACTTCAAACTCCCATATCTCGCGAACGGATTGACGATCTCTAGAAATTCCAGTTGCATCTGAAAGCAGAATCTCGCCCGACTACAACGGTATGTGTATTTTTCCCTAGGCCATAGTAGTTATTGGTTTCGAGTATCTGACTTGCGAAAATTTTGATGGTTTCTCAACCATTCCTTAAACTCAAACTCCCATATCTCGCGAACGGATTGACGAAGTCGAGAAATTCCTGTTGCATCTGAAAGCAGAGACGCGTCCGGTTACAACGGTATGTGTATTCTTGCCCTAGGCCATAGTAGTTATTGGTTTCGGGTATCAGACTTGCGAAAATTTTGATGGTTTCTCAACCATTCCTTAACTTCAAACTCCCATATCTCGCGAACGGATTGACGAACTCGAGAAAATCTTGTTGCATCTGAAAGCAGATACTCGCCCGACTACAACGGTATGTGTATTTTTGCCCTAGGCCATAGTAGTTATTGGTTTCGGGTATCAGACTTGCGAAAATTTTGATGGTTTCTCAACCATTCCTTAACTTCAAACTCCCATATCTCGCGAACGGATTGACAAACTCGATAAATTCCTGTTGTATCTGAAAGCAGAAACTCGCCCGATTACAATGGCATGTGTATTTTTGCCCTAGGCCATAGTAGTTATTGGTTTCGAGTATCAGACTTGCGAAAATTTTGATGGTTTCTCAACAATTCCTTAACTTCAAACTCCCATATCTCGCGAACGGATTGACGAACTCGAGAAAATCTTGTTGCATCTGAAAGCAGATACTCGCCCGACTACAACGGTGTGTGTATTTTTCCCCTAGGCCATTGTAGTTATTGGTTTCGAATATCAGACTTGCGAAAATTTTGATGGCTTCTCAACCATTCCTTAACTTCAAACTCCCATATCTCGCGAACGGATTGACGATCTCTAGAAATTCCAGTTGCATCTGAAAGCAGAATCTCGCCCGATTACAACGCTATGTGTATTTTTCCCCAGGCCATAGTAGTTATTGGTTTAGAGTATCAGACTTGCGAAAATTTTGATGGTCTCTCAACCATTCCCTCACTTCAAACTCCCATATCTCGCGAACGGATTGGCGAACACGAGAAATTCCTGTTGCATCTGAAAGCAGAAGCTCGCTCGATTACAACGGTATGTGTATTTTTTCCCTAGGCGATAGTAGTTATTGGCTCGAGTATCAGTTTGGCGAAAATTTTGATGGTTTCTCAACCATTCCTTAACTTCAAACTCCCATATCTCGCGAACGGATTGGCGAACACGAGAAATTCCTGTTGCATCTGAAAGCAGAAACTCGCTCGATTACAACGGTATGTGTATTTTTGCCCTAGGCCATAGTAGTTATTGGTTGCTAGTATCAGACTTACGAAAATTTTGATGGTTTCTCAACCATTCCTTAACTTCAAACTCCCATATCTCGCGAACGGATTGACGAACTCGAGAAATTCCTGTTGCATCTGAAAGCAGAAACTCGCCCAATTACAACGGTATGTGTATTTTTCCCTAGGCCATAGTAGTTATTGGTTTCGAGTATCTGACTTGCGAAAATTTTGATGGTTTCTCAACCATTCCTTAAACTCAAACTCCCATATCTCGCGAACGGATTGACGAAGTCGAGAAATTCCTGTTGCATCTGAAAGCAGAGACGCGTCCGGTTACAACGGTATGTGTATTTTTGCCCTAGGCCATAGCAGTTATTGGTTTCGAATATCAGACTTGCGAAAATTTTGATGGTTTCTCAACCATTCCTTAACTTCAAACTCCCATATCTCGCGAACGGATTGACGAACTCGAGAAAATCTTGTTGCATCAGAAAGCAGATACTCGCCCGACTACAACGGTGTGTGTATTTTTCCCCTAGGCCATTGTAGTTATTGGTTTCGAATATCAGACTTGCGAAAATTTTGATGGCTTCTCAACCATTCCTTAACTTCAAACTCCCATATCTCGCGAACGGATTGACGATCTCTAGAAATTCCAGTTGCATCTGAAAGCAGAATCTCGCCCGATTACAACGCTATGTGTATTTTTCCCCAGGCCATAGTAGTTATTGGTTTAGAGTATCAGACTTGCGAAAATTTTGATGGTTCCTCAACCATTCCTTAACTTCAAACTCCCATATCTCGCGAACGGAATGAGGAACTCGAGAAACTCCTGTTGCATCTGAAAGCAGAAACTCGCCCGATTACAATGGTGTGTGTACTTTCCCCCTAGGCCATTCCAGTTATTGGTTTCTAGTATCAGGCTTGCGCAAATTTTGATGCTTTCTCAACCATTCCTTATCTTCAGACTCCCATATCTCGCGAACGGATTGACGAAAACGAGATGTTCCTGTTGCATCTGAAAGTAGAAGCTCGTCCGATTACAACGGTATGTGTATTTTTGCCCTAGGCCATAGCAGTTATTGGTTTCGAGTATCAGACTTGCGAAAATTTTGATGGTTTCTCGACCACTCCTTAACTTCAAACTCCCATATCTCCCGAACGGATTGACGAAAACGAGATATTCATGTTGCATCTGAAAGTAGAAGCTCGCCCGATTACAACGGTATGTGTATTTTTGCCCTAGGCCATAGCAGTTATTGGTTTCGCGTATCAGACTTGCGAAAATTTTGATGGTTTCTCGACCACTCCTTAACTTCAAACTCCCATATCTCCCGAACGGATTGACGAACTCGAGAAACTCCTGTCGCATCTGAAAGCAGAAACTCGCCTGATTACAATGGTGTGTGTACTTTTCCCCTAGGCCATTCCAGTTATTGGTTTCTAGTATCAGGCTTGCGAAAATTTTGATGGTTTATCAACCATTCCTTAACTTCAAACTCCCATATCTCGCGAACGGATTGACGAACTCGAGAAATTCCTTTTGCATCTGAAATCAGAAACGCGCCCGATTACAACGGTATGTGTATTTTTGCCCTAGGCAATAGTAGTTATTTGTTTCGAGTATCAGACTTGCGGAAATTTTGGTGGTTTCCCAACCATTCCTTAACTTCAGACTCCCATATCTCGCGAACGGATTGACGAACACGAGAAAATCCTGTTGCATCTGAAAGTAGAAGCTCGCCCGATTACGGCGGTATGTGTATTTTTGCCCTAGGCCATAGTAGTTATTGGTTTCGAGAATCAGACTTGCGAAAATTTTGATGGTTTCTCGACCAATCCTTATCTTCAAACTCCCATATATCCCGAACGGATTGACGAACTCGAGAAACTCCTGTTGCATCTGAAAGCAGAAACTCGCCCGATTACAACGGTATGTGTATTTTTCCCCTAGGCCATAGTAGTTATTGGTTTCGAGTATCAGACTTGCGAAAATTTTGATGGTTTCTCGACCAATCCTTATCTTCAAACTCCCATATATCCCGAACGGATTGACGAACTCGAGAAACTCCTGTTGCATCTGAAAGCAGAAACTCGCCCGATTACAACGGTATGTGTATTTTTCCCCTAGGCCATAGTAGTTATTGGTTTCAAGTATCAGGCTTGCGAAAATTTTGATGCTTTCTCAACCATTCCTTATCTTCAGACTCCCATATCTCGCGAACGGATTGACGAAAACGAGATATTCCTGTTGCATCTGAAAGTAGAAGCTCGCCCGATTACAACGGTATGTGTATTTTTGCCCTAGGCCATAGCAGTTATTGGTTTCTAGTATCAGACTTGCGAAAATTTTGATGGTTTCTCGACCACTCCTTATCTTCAAACTCCCATATATCCCGAACGGATTGACGAACTCCAGAAACTCCTGTTGCATCTGAAAGCAGAAACTCGCCCGATTACAACGGTATGTGTATTTTTCCCCTAGGCCATAGTAGTTATTGGTTTCGAGTATCAGGCTTGCGAAAATTTTGATGCTTTTTCAACCATTCCTTAACTTCAGACTCCCATATCTCGCGAACGGATTGACGAACTCGAGAAATTCCTGTTGCATCTGAAAGCAGAAACTCGCCCAATTACAACGGTATGTGTATTTTTCCCTAGGCCATAGTAGTTATTGGTTTCGAGTATCTGACTTGCGAAAATTTTGATGGTTTCTCAACCATTCCTTAAACTCAAACTCCCATGTCTCGCGAACGGATTGACGAAGTCGAGAAATTCCTGTTGCATCTGAAAGCAGAGACGCGTCCGGTAACAACGGTATGTGTATTCTTGCCCCAGGCCATAGCAGTTATTGGTTTCGAGTATCAGACTTGCGAAAATTTTGATGGTTTCTCAACCATTCCTTAACTTCAAACTCCCATATCTCGCGAACGGATTGACGAACTCGAGAAAATCTTGTTGCATCTGAAAGCAGATACTCGCCCGACTACAACGGTATGTGTATTTTTGCCCTAGGCCATAGTAGTTATTGGTTTCGGGTATCAGACTTGCGAAAATTTTGATGGTTTCTCAACCATTCCTTAACTTCAAACTCCCATATCTCGCGAACGGATTGACAAACTCGAGAAATTCCTCTTGTATCTGAAAGCAGAAACTCGCCCGATTACAATGGCATGTGTATTTTTGCCCTAGGCCATAGTAGTTATTGGTTTCGAGTATCAGACTTGCGAAAATTTTGATGGTTTCTCAACAATTCCTTAACTTCAAACTCCCATATCTCGCGAACGGATTGACGAACTCGAGAAAATCTTGTTGCATCTGAAAGCAGATACTCGCCCGACTACAACGGTGTGTGTATTTTTCCCCTAGGCCATTGTAGTTATTGGTTTCGAATATCAGACTTGCGAAAATTTTGATGGCTTCTCAACCATTCCTTAACTTCAAACTCCCATATCTCGCGAACGGATTGACGATCTCTAGAAATTCCAGTTGCATCTGAAAGCAGAATCTCGCCCGATTACAACGGTATGTGTATTTTTCCCCAGGCCATAGTAGTTATTGGTTTCGAGTATCAGACTTGCAAAAATCTTGATGGTTTCTCAACCATTCCTTAACTTCAAACTCCCATATCTCGCGAACGGATTGACGAACTCGAGAAATTCCTGTTGCATCTGAAAGCAGAAACTCGCCCAATTACAACGGTATGTGTATTTTTCCCTAGGCCATAGTAGTTATTGGTTTCGAGTATCTGACTTGCGAAAATTTTGATGGTTTCGCAACCATTCCTTAACTTCAAACTCCCATATCTCGCGAACGGATTGACGAACTCGAGAAAATCTTGTTGCATCTGAAAGCAGATACTCGCCCGACTACAACGGTGTGTGTATTTTTCCCCTAAGCCATTGTAGTTATTGGTTTCCAATATCAGACTTGCGAAAATTTTGATGGCTTCTCAACCATTCCTTAACTTCAAACTCCCATATCTCGCGAACGGATTGACGATCTCTAGAAATTCCAGTTGCATCTGAAAGCAGAATCTCGCACGATTACAACGGTATGTGTATTTTTCCCCAGGCCATAGTAGTTATTGGTTTCGAGTATCAGACTTGCAAAAATCTTGATGGTTTCTCAACCATTCCTTAACTTCAAACTCCCATATCTCGCGAACGGATTGACGAACTCGAGAAATTCCTGTTGCATCTGAAAGCAGATACTCGCCCAATTACAACGGTATGTGTATTTTTCCCTAGGCCACAGTAGTTATTGGTTTCGAGTATCAGACGTGCGAAGATTTTGATGGTTTCTCGACCACTCCTTAACTTCAAACTCCCATATCTCCCGAACGGATTGACGAACTCGAGAGATTCCTGTTGCATCTGAAAGCAGAAACTCGCCCCATTAGAACGGTATGTGTATTTTTCCCCTAGGCCATTCCAGTTATTGGTTTCGAGTGTCAGACTTGCGAAAATTTTGATGGTATCTCAACCATTCCTTAACTTCAGACACCCATATCTCGCGAACGGATTAACGAACTCGAGATTTTCCTGTTGCATCTGAAAGCAGAAACTCGCCCGATTACAACGGTATGTGTATTTTTGCCCTAGGGCATAGTAGTAATTGGTATCGGGTATCAGACTTGCGAAAATTCTGATGGTTTCTCAACCATTCCTTAACTTCAAACTCCCATATCTCGCGAACGGACTGACGAACACGAGAAATTCCTGTTGCATCTGAAAGTAGAAGCTCGCCCGATTACAACGGTATGTGTATTTTCCCCCTAGGCCATAGTAGTTATTGGTTTCGACTATCAGACGCGAAAATTTTGATGGTTTCTCAACCATTCCTTAATTTCATACCCCCATATCTCGCGAACGGATTGACAAGCTCGAGAAGTTCCTGCTGCATCTGAAAGCAGAAACTCGACCGATTACAATGGCATGTGTATTTTTGCCCTAGGCCACAGTAGTTATTGGTTTCGAGTATCAGACGTGCGAAGATTTTGATGGTTTCTCGACCACTCCTTAACTTCAAACTCCCATATCTCCCGAACGGATTGACGAACTCGAGAGATTCCTGTTGCATCTGAAAGCAGAAACTCGCTCCATTAGAACGGTATGTGTATTTTTCCCCTAGGCCATTCCAGTTATTGGTTTCGAGTGTCAGACTTGCGAAAATTTTGATGGTTTCTCAACCATTCCTTAACTTCAAACTCCCATATCTCGCTAACGGATTGACGAACTCGAGAAATTCCTGTTGCATCTGAAAGTAGACACTCGCCCGATTACAACTGTATGTGTATTTTTCCCCTAGGCCTTTGTGGTTATTGGTTTCGAGTATCAGAATTGCGAAAATTTTTATGGTTTCTCAACCATTCCTTAACTTCAGACTCCCATATCTCGCGAACGGATTGACGAACTGGAGATTTTCCTGTTGCATCTGAAAGCAGAACCTCGCCCGATTACTACGGTATATGTATTTTTCCCCTAGGCCATTGTAGTTATTGGTTTCGAATATCAGACTTGCGAAAATTTTGATGGTTTCTCAACCATTCCTTAACTTCAAACTACCCTATCTCGCGAACGGATTGACGAACACGAGAAATTCCTGTTGCATCTGAAAGTAGAAGCTCGCCCGATTACAACGGTATGTGTATTTTCCACCTAGGCCATAGTAGTTATTGGTTTCGAGTATCAGACTTGCGAAAATTTTGATGGTTTCTCAACCATTCCTTAACTTCAAACTCCCATATCTCGCGAACGGAATGAGGAACTCGAGAAATTCCTGTTGCATCTGAAAGCAGAAACTCGCCCGATTACAATGGTGTGTGTACTTTTCCCCTAGGCCATTCCAGTTATTGGTTTCGAGTGTCAGACTTGCGAAAATTTTGATGGTTTCTCAAACATTCCTTAACTTCAGACTCCCATATCTCGCAAGTGGATTGACGAACTCGAGATTTTCCTGTTGCATCTGAAAGCAGAAACTCGCCCGATTACAACGGTATGTGTATTTTTGCCCTAGGCCATTGTAGTTATTGCTTTCGAGTATCAGACTTGCGAAAATTTTGATGGTTTCTCATCCATTCCTTAACTTCAAACTCCCATATCTCGCGAACGGATTGACGATCTCGAGAAATTCCAGTTGCATCTGAAAGCAGAAACTCGCCCGATTACTACGGTATATGTATTTTTCCCCTAGGCCATTGTAGTTATTGGTTTCGAATATCAGACTTGCGAAAATTTTGATGGTTTCTCAACCATTCCTTAACTTCAAACTACCCTATCTCGCGAACGGATTGACGAACACGAGAAATTCCTGTTGCATCTGAAAGTAGAAGCTCGCCCGATTACAACGGTATGTGTTTTTTCCCCCTAGGCCATAGTAGTTATTGGTTTCGAGTATCAGACTTGCGAAAATTTTGATGGTTTCTCAACCATTCCTTAACTTCAAACTCCCATATCTCGCGAACGGAATGAGGAACTCGAGAAATTCCTGTTGCATCTGAAAGCAGAAACTCGCCCGATTACAATGGTGTGTGTACTATTCCCCTAGGCCATTCCAGTTATTGGTTTCGAGTGTCAGACTTGCGAAAATTTTGATGGTTTCTCAACCATTCCTTAACTTCAGACTCCCATATCTCGCAAATGGATTGACGAACTCGAGATTTTCCTGTTGCATCAGAAAGTAGAAACTCGCCCGATTACAACGGTATATGTATTTTTGCCCTAGGCCATTGTAGTTATTGGTTTCGAGTATCAGACTTGCGAAAATTTTGATGGTTTCTCAACCATTCCTTAACTTCAAACTCCCATATCTCGCGAACGGAATAGGAACTCGAGAAATTCCGGTTGCATCTGAAAGCAGAAACTCGCCCGATTACAATGGTGTGTGTACTTTTCCCCTAGGCCATTCCAGTTATTGGTTTCGAGTGTCAGACTTGCGAAAATTTTGATGGTTTCTCAACCATTCCTTAACTTCAAACTCCCATATCTCGCGAACGGATTGACGAACTCGAGAAATTCCTGTTGCATCTGAAAGTAGAACCTCGCCCGATTACTACGGTACGTGTATTTTTCCCCTAGGCCATTGTAGTTATTGGTTTCGAATATCAGACTTTCGAAAATTTTGGTGGTTTCTCAACCATTCCTTAACTTCAAACTCCCATATCTCGCGAACGGATTGACGAACACGAGAAATTCCTGTTGCATCTGGAAGTAGACACTCGCCCGATTACAACGGTATGTGTATTTTTTCCCTAGGCCATTGTAGATATTGGTATCGAGTATCAGACTTTCGAAAATTTTGATGGTTTCTCAACCATTCCTTAACTTCAAACTCCCATATCTCGCGAACGGAATAGGAACTCGAGAAATTCCTGTTGCATCTGAAAGCAGAAACTCGCCCGATTACAACGGTATATGTATTTTTGCCCTAGGCCATTGTAGTTATTGGTTTCGAGTATCAGACTTGCGAAAATTTTGATGGTTTCTCAACCATTCCTTAACTTCAAGCTCCCATATCTCGCGAACAGAATAGGAACTCGAGAAATTCCTGTTGCATCTGAAAGCAGAAACTCGCCCGATTACACTGGTGTTTGTACTTTTCCCCTAGGCCATTCCAGTTATTGGTTTCGAGTGTCAGAATTGCGAAAATTTTGATGGTTTCTCAACCATTCCTTAACTTCAAACTCCCATATCTCGCTAACGGATTGACGAACTCGAGAAATTCCTGTTGCATCTGAAAGTAGACACTCGCCCGATTACAACAGTATGTGTATTTTTCCCCTAGGCCATTGTGGTTATTGGTTTCGAGTATCAGACTTGCGAAAATTTTTATGGTTTCTCAACCATTCCTTAACTTCAGACTCCCATATCTCGCGAACGGATTGACGAACTCGAGATATTCCTGTTGCATCTGAAAGCAGAAACTCGCCCGATTACAACGGTATGTGTATTTTTGCCCTAGGCCATAGTAGTAATTGGTATCGAGTATCAGACTTGCGAAAATTCTGATGGTTTCTCAACCATTCCTTAACTTCAAACTCCCATATCTCGCTAACGGATTGACGAACTCGAGATTTTCCTGTTGCATCTGAAAGCAGAAACTCGCCCGAGTACAATGGTGTGTGTACTTTTCCCCTAGGCCATTCCAGTTATTGGTTTCGAGTGTCAGACTTGCGAAAATTTTGATGGTTTCTCAACCATTCCTTAACTTCAAACTCCCATATTTCGCTAACGGATTGACGAACTCGAGAAATTCCCGTTGCATCTGAAAGTAGACACTCGCCCAATTACAACGGTATGTGTATTTTCCCCCTAGGCCATAGCTGTTATTGGTTTCGAGTATCAGACTTGCGAAAATTTTGATGGTTTCTCGACCACTCCTTAATTTCAAACTCCCATATCTCCCGAACGGATTGACGAACTCCAGAGATTCCTGTTGCATCTGAAAGCAGAAACTCGCCCCATTAGAACGGTATGTGTATTTTTCCGCGAGGCCATTCCAGTTATTGGTTTCGAGTGTCAGACTTGCGAAAATTTTGATGGTTTCTCAACCATTCCTTAACTTCAGACTCCCATATCTCGCGAACGGATTAACGAACTCGAGATTTTCCTGTTGCATCTGAAAGCAGAAACTCGCCCGATTACAACGGTATGTGTATTTTTGCCCTAGGGCATAGTAGTAATTGGTATCGGGTATCAGACTTGCGAAAATTCTAATGGTTTCTCAACCATTCCTTAACTTCAAACTCCCATATCTCGCGAACGGATTGACGAACACGAGAAATTCCTGTTGCATCTGAAAGTAGAAGCTCGCCCGATTACAACGGTATGTGTATTTTCCCCCTAGGCCATAGTAGTTATTGGTTTCGAGTATCAGACTTGCGAAAATTTTGATGGTTTCTCAACCATTCCTTAACTTCAAACTCCCATATCTCGCTAACGGATTGACGAACTCGAGAAATTCCTGTTGCATCTGAAAGCAGACACTCGCCCGATTACAACGGTATGTGTATTTTTCCCCTAGGCCTTTGTGGTTATTGGTTTCGAGTATCAGAATTGCGAAAATTTTTATGGTTTCTCGACCATTCCTTAACTTCAGACTCCCATATCTCGCGAACGGATTGACGAACTCGAGATTTTCCTGTTGCATCTGAAAGCAGAAACTCGCCCGATTACAACGGTATGTGTATTTTTGCCCTAGGCCATAGTAGTAACTGGTATCGAGTATCAGACTTGCGAAAATTCTGATGGTTTCTCAACCATTCCTTAACTTCAAACTCCCATATCTCGCGAACGGATTGACGAACTCGAGAAATTCCTGTTGCATCTGAAAGTAGAACCTCGCCCGATTACTACGGTATATGTATTTTTCCCCTAGGCCATTGTAGTTATTGGTTTCGAGTATCAGACTTGCGAATATTTTGATGGTTTCTCAACCATTCCCTAACTTCAAAGTCCCGTATATCGCGAACGGATTGACGAACTCAAGAAATTCCAGTTGCATCTGAAAGTAGAAACTCGCCCGATTACAACGGCATGTGTATTTTTCCGCTAGGCCATTGTAGTTATTGGTTTCGAGTATCAGACTTGCGAAAATTTTGATGGTTTCTCAACCATTCCTTAACTTCAGACTCCCATATCTCGCGAACGGATTGACGAACTCGAGATTTTCCTGTTGCATCTGAAAGCAGAAACTCGCCCGATTACAACGGTATGTGTATTTTTTCCCTAGGCCATTCCAGTTATTGGTTTCGAGTATCAGACTTGCGAAAAATTTTGATGGTTTCTCAAGCATTCCCTAACTTCAAAGTCCCGTATATCGCGAACAGATTGACGAACTCGAGAAATTCCAGTTGCATCTGAAAGTAGAAACTCGCCCGATTACAACGGCATGTGTATTTTTCCGCTAGGCTATTGTAGTTATTGGTTTCGAGTACCAGACTTGCGAAAATTTTGATGGTTTCTCAACCATTCCTTAAATTAAAACTCCCATATCTCGCGAACGGATTGACGAACTCGAGAAATTCCTGTTGCATCTGAAAGTAGAAACTCGCCCGATTACAATGGTGTGTGTATCTTTCCCTAGGCCATTCCAGTTATTCGTTTCTAGCGTCAGAATTGCGAAACTTTTGATGCTTTCTCAACCATTCCTTAACTTCAAACTCCCAAATCTCGCGAACGGATTGACGAACTCGAGAAATTCCTGTTGCGTCTGAAAGTAGAAACTCGCCCGATTACAACGGTATGGGTATGTTTGCCCTAGGCCATTCCAGTTATTGGTTTCGAGTGTCAGACTTGCGAAAATTTTGATGGTTTCTCAACCATTCCTTAACTTCAAACGCCCATATCTCTCTAACGGATTGACGAACTCGAGAATTTCCTGTTGCATCTGAAAGTAGAAACTCGCCCGATTACAACGGTATGTGTAGTTTTCCCCTAGGCCATTGTAGTTATTGGTTTCGAGTATCAGACTTGCGAAAATTTTGATGGTTTCTCAACCATTCCTTAACTTCAGACTCCCATATCTCGCGAACGGATTGACGAACTCGAGATTTTCCTGTTGCATCTGAAAGCAGAAACTCGCCCGATTACAACGGTATGTGTATTTTTGCCCTAGGCCATAGTAGTAACTGGTATCGAGTATCAGACTTGCGAAAATTCTGATGGTTTCTCAACCATTCCTTAACTTCAAACTCCCATATCTCGCGAACGGATTGACGAACTCGAGAAATTCCTGTTGCATCTGAAAGTAGAACCTCGCCCGATTACTCTGGTATATGTATTTTTCCCCTAGGCCATTGTAGTTATTGGTTTCGTGTGTCAGACTTGCGAAAATTTTGATGGTTTCTCAACCATTCCTTAACTTCAAACTCCCATATCTCGCTAACGGATTGACGAACTCGAGAAATTCCTGTTGCATCTGAAAGTAGAAACTCGCCCGATTACAACGGTATGTGTAGTTTTCCCCTAGGCCATTGTAGTTATTGGTTTCGAGTATCAGACTTGCGAAAATTTTGATGGTTTCTCAACCATTCCTTAACTTCAGACTCCCATATCTCGCGAACGGATTGACGAACTCGAGATTTTCCTGTCGCATCTGAAAGCAGAAACTCGCCCGATTACAACGGTATGTGTATTTTTGCCCTAGGCCATAGTAGTTATTGGTTTCGAGTATCAGACTTGCGAAAATTCTGATGGATTCTCAACCGTTCCTTAACTTCAAACTCCCATATCTCGCGAACGGATTGACGAACTCGAGAAATTCCTGTTGCATCTGAAAGTAGAACCTCGCCCGATTACTACGGTATATGTATTCTCCCCCTAGGCCATAGTAGTTATTGGTTTCGAGTATCAGACTTGCGAAAATTTTGATGGTTTCTCAACCATTCCTTATCTTCAAACTCCCATATCTCGCGAACGGATTCACGATCTCGAGAAATTCCAGTTGCATCTGAAAGCAGAAACTCGCCCGATTACAACGGTATGTGTATTTTTGCCCTAGGCCATTGTAGTTATTGGTTTCGAGTATCAGACTTGCGAAAATTTTGATGGTTTCTAAACCATTCCTTAACTTCAAACTCCCATATCTCGCGAACGGAATAGGAACTCGAGAAATTCCTGTTGCATCTGAAAGCAGAAACTCGCCCGATTACAATGGTGTGTGTACTTTTCCCCTAGGCCATTCCAGTTATTGGTTTCGAGTGTCAGACTTGCGAAAATTTTGATGGTTTCTCAACCATTCCTTAACTTCAAACTCCCATATCTCGCTAACGGATTGACGAACTCGAGAAATTCCTGTTGCATCTGAAAGTAGACACTCGCCCGATTACAACGGTATGTGTATTTTTCCCCTAGGCCATTGTGGTTATTGGTTTCGAGTATCAGACTTGCGAAAATTTTTATGGTTTCGCAACCATTCCTTAACTTCAGACACCCATATCTCGCGAACGGATTGACGAACTCGAGATTTTCCTGTTGCATCTGAAAGCAGAAACTCGCCCGATTACAACGGTATGTGTATTTTTGCCCTAGGGCATAGTAGTAATTGGTATCGAGTATCAGGCTTGCGAAAATTCTGATGGTTTCTCAACCATTCCTTAACTTCAAACTCCCATATCTCGCGAACGGATTGACGAACTCGAGAAATTCCTGTTGCATCTGAAAGTAGAACCTCGCCCGATTACTACGGTACGTGTATTTTTCCCCTAGGCCATTGTAGATATTGGTATCGAGTATCAGACTTGCGAAGATTCTGAAGGTTTCTCAACCATTCCTTAACTTCAATCTCCCATATCTCGCGAACGGATTAACGAACTCGTGAAATTCCTGTTGCATCTGAAAGCAGAAACTCGCCCGATTACACTGGTGTGTGTACTTTTCCCCTAGGCCATTCCAGTTATTGGTTTCGAGTGTCAGAATTGCGAAAATTTTGATGGTTTCTCAACCATTCCTTAACTTCAAACTCCCATATCTCGCTAACGGATTGACGAACTCGAGAAATTCCTGTTGCATCTGAAAGTAGACACTCGCCCGATTACAACAGTATGTGTATTTTCCCCCTAGGCCATTGTGGTTATTGGTTTCGAGTATCAGACTTGCGAAAATTTTGATGGTTTCTCGACCACTCCTTAATTTCAAACTCCCATATCTCCCGAACGGATTGACGAACTCCAGAGATTCCTGTTGCATCTGAAAGCAGAAACACGCCCCATTAGAACGGTATGTGTATTTTTCCCCTAGGCCATTCCAGTTATTGGTTTCGAGTGTCAGACTTGCGAAAATTTTGATGGTTTCTCAACCATTCCTCAACTTCAGACTCCCATATCTCGCGAACGGATTAACGAACTCGAGATTTTCCTGTTGCATCTGAAAGCAGAAACTCGCCCGATTACAACGGTATGTGTATTTTTGCCCTAGGGCATAGTAGTAATTGGTATCGGGTATCAGACTTGCGAAAATTCTGATGGTTTCTCAACCATTCCTTAACTTCAAACTCCCATATCTCGCGAACGGATTGACGAACACGAGAAATTCCTGTTGCATCTGAAAGTAGAAGCTCGCCCGATTACAACGGTATGTGTATTTCCCCCCTAGGCCATAGTAGTTATTGGTTTCGAGTATCAGACTTGCGAAAATTTTGATGGTTTCTCAACCATTCCTTAATTTCATACCCCCATATCTCGCGAACGGATTGACAAGCTCGAGAAGTTCCTGTTGCATCTGAAAGCAGAAACTCGCCCGATTACAATGGCATGTGTATTTTTGCCCTAGGCCACAGTAGTTATTGGTTTCGAGTATCAGACGTGCGAAGATTTTGATGGTTTCTCGACCACTCCTTAACTTCAAACTCCCATATCTCCCGAACGGATTGACGAACTCGAGAGATTCCTGTTGCATCTGAAAGCAGAAACTCGCTCCATTAGAACGGTATGTGTATTTTTCCCCTAGGCCATTCCAGTTATTGGTTTCGAGTGTCAGACTTGCGAAAATTTTGATGGTTTCTCAACCATTCCTTAACTTCAAACTCCCATATCTCGCTAACGGATTGACGAACTCGAGAAATTCCTGTTGCATCTGAAAGTAGACACTCGCCCGATTACAACGGTATGTGTATTTTTCCCCTAGGCCTTTGTGGTTATTGGTTTCGAGTATCAGAATTGCGAAAATTTTTATGGTTTCTCAACCATTCCTTAACTTCAGACTTCCATATCTCGCGAACGGATTGACGAACACGAGATTTTCCTGTTGCATCTGAAAGCAGAACCTCGCCCGATTACTACGGTATATGTATTTTTCCCCTAGGCCATTGTAGTTATTGGTTTCGAATATCAGACTTGCGAAAATTTTGATGGTTTCTCAACCATTCCTTAACTTCAAACTACCCTATCTCGCGAACGGATTGACGAAAACGAGAAATTCCTGTTGCATCTGAAAGTAGAAGCTCGCCCGATTACAACGGTATGTGTATTTTCCCCCAAGGCCATAGTAGTTATTGTTTTCGAGTATCAGACTTGCGAAAATTTTGATGGTTTCTCAACCATTCCTTAACTTCAAACTCCCATATCTCGCGAACGGAATGTGGAACTCGAGAAATTCCTGTTGCATCTGAAAGCAGAAACTCGCCCGATTACAATGGTGTGTGTACTTTTCACCTAGGCCATTCCAGTTATTGGTTTCGAGTGTCAGACTTGCGAAAATTTTGATGGTTTCTCAACCATTCCTTAACTTCAGACTCCCATATCTCGCAAATGGATTGACGAACTCGAGATTTTCCTGTTGCATCTGAAAGCAGAAACTCGCCCGATTACAACGGTATGTGTATTTTTGCCCTAGGCCATTGTAGTTATTGGTTTCGAGTATCAGACTTGCGAAAATTTTGATGGTTTCTCATCCATTCCTTAACTTCAAACTCCCATATCTCGCGAACGGATTGACGATCTCGAGAAATTCCAGTTGCATCTGAAAGCAGAAACTCGCCCGATTACAACGGTATGGGTATGTTTGCCCTAGGCCATTCCAGTTATTGGTTTCGAGTGTCAGACTTGCGAAAATTTTGATGGTTTCTCAACCATTCCTTAACTTCAAACTCCCATATCTCGCTAACGGATTGACGAACTCGAGAAATTCCTGTTGCATCTGAAAGTAGAACCTCGCCCGATTACTACGGTATATGTATTTTTCCCCTGGGCCATTGTAGTTATTGGTTTCGAGTATCAGACTTGCGAATATTTTGATGGTTTCTCAACCATTCCCTAACTTCAAAGTCCCGTATATCGCGAACGGATTGACGAACTCGAGAAATTCCAGTTGCATCTGAAAGTAGAAACTCGCCCGATTACAACGGCATGTGTATTTTTCCGCTAGGCCATTGTAGTTATTGGTTTCGAGTATCAGACTTGCGAAAATTTTGATGGTTTCTCAACCATTCCTTAACTTCAGACTCCCATATCTCGCGAACGGATTGCGAACTCGAGATTTTCCTGTTGCATCTGAAAGCAGAAACTCGCCCGATTACAACGGTATGTATATTTTTTCCCTAGGCCATTCCAGTTATTGGTTTCGAGTATCAGACTTGCGAAAATTTTGATGGTTTCTCAAGCATTCCCTAACTTCAAAGTCCCGTATATCGCGAACTGATTGACGAACTCGAGAAATTCCAGTTGCATCTGAAAGTAGAAACTCGCCCGATTACAACGGCATGTGTATTTTTCCGCTAGGCCATTGTAGTTATTGGTTTCGAGTACCAGACTTGCGAAAATTTTGATGGTTTCTCAACCATTCCTTAAATTAAAACTCTCATATCTCGCGAACGGATTGACGAACTCGAGAAATTCCTGTTGCATCTGAAAGTAGGAACTCGCCCGATTACAATGGTGTGTGTATCTTTCCCTAGGCCATTCCAGTTATTCGTTTCTAGCGTCAGAATTGCGAAACTTTTGATGCTTTCTCAACCATTCCTTAACTTCAAACTCCCAAATCTCGCGAACGGATTGACGAACTCGAGAAATTCCTGTTGCATCTGAAAGCAGAACCTCGCCCGATTACTACGGTATATGTATTTTTCCCCTAGGCCATTGTAGTTATTGGTTTCGAATATCAGACTTGCGAAAATTTTGATGGTTTCTCAACCATTCCTTAACTTCAAACTACCCTATCTCGCGAACGGATTGACGAAAACGAGAAATTCCTGTTGCATCTGAAAGTAGAAGCTCGCCCGATTACAACGGTATGTGTATTTTCCCCCAAGGCCATAGTAGTTATTGGTTTCGAGTATCAGACTTGCGAAAATTTTGATGGTTTCTCAACCATTCCTTAACTTCAGACTCCCATATCTCGCAAATGGATTGACGAACTCGAGATTTTCCTGTTGCATCTGAAAGCAGAAACTCGCCCGATTACAACGGTATGTGTATTTTTGCCCTAGGCCATTGTAGTTATTGGTTTCGAGTATCAGACTTGCGAAAATTTTGATGGTTTCTCATCCATTCCTTAACTTCAAACTCCAATATCTCGCTAACGGATTGACGAACTCGAGAAATTCCTGTTGCATCTGAAAGTAGACACTCGCCCGATTACAACAGTATGTGTATTTTCCCCCTAGGCCATTGTGGTTATTGGTTTCGAGTATCAGACTTGCGAAAATTTTGATGGTTTCTCGACCACTCCTTAATTTCAAACTCCCATATCTCCCGAACGGATTGACGAACTCCAGAGATTCCTGTTGCATCTGAAAGCAGAAACACGCCCCATTAGAACGGTATGTGTATTTTTCCCCTAGGCCATTCCAGTTATTGGTTTCGAGTGTCAGACTTGCGAAAATTTTGATGGTTTCTCAACCATTCCTCAACTTCAGACTCCCATATCTCGCGAACGGATTAACGAACTCGAGATTTTCCTGTTGCATCTGAAAGCAGAAACTCGCCCGATTACAACGGTATGTGTATTTTTGCCCTAGGGCATAGTAGTAATTGGTATCGGGTATCAGACTTGCGAAAATTCTGATGGTTTCTCAACCATTCCTTAACTTCAAACTCCCATATCTCGCGAACGGATTGACGAACACGAGAAATTCCTGTTGCATCTGAAAGTAGAAGCTCGCCCGATTACAACGGTATGTGTATTTCCCCCCTAGGCCATAGTAGTTATTGGTTTCGAGTATCAGACTTGCGAAAATTTTGATGGTTTCTCAACCATTCCTTAATTTCATACCCCCATATCTCGCGAACGGATTGACAAGCTCGAGAAGTTCCTGTTGCATCTGAAAGCAGAAACTCGCCCGATTACAATGGCATGTGTATTTTTGCCCTAGGCCACAGTAGTTATTGGTTTCGAGTATCAGACGTGCGAAGATTTTGATGGTTTCTCGACCACTCCTTAACTTCAAACTCCCATATCTCCCGAACGGATTGACGAACTCGAGAGATTCCTGTTGCATCTGAAAGCAGAAACTCGCTCCATTAGAACGGTATGTGTATTTTTCCCCTAGGCCATTCCAGTTATTGGTTTCGAGTGTCAGACTTGCGAAAATTTTGATGGTTTCTCAACCATTCCTTAACTTCAAACTCCCATATCTCGCTAACGGATTGACGAACTCGAGAAATTCCTGTTGCATCTGAAAGTAGACACTCGCCCGATTACAACGGTATGTGTATTTTTCCCCTAGGCCTTTGTGGTTATTGGTTTCGAGTATCAGAATTGCGAAAATTTTTATGGTTTCTCAACCATTCCTTAACTTCAGACTTCCATATCTCGCGAACGGATTGACGAACACGAGATTTTCCTGTTGCATCTGAAAGCAGAACCTCGCCCGATTACTACGGTATATGTATTTTTCCCCTAGGCCATTGTAGTTATTGGTTTCGAATATCAGACTTGCGAAAATTTTGATGGTTTCTCAACCATTCCTTAACTTCAAACTACCCTATCTCGCGAACGGATTGACGAAAACGAGAAATTCCTGTTGCATCTGAAAGTAGAAGCTCGCCCGATTACAATGGTGTGTGTACTTTTCACCTAGGCCATTCCAGTTATTGGTTTCGAGTGTCAGACTTGCGAAAATTTTGATTGTTTCTCAACCATTCCTTAACTTCAGACTCCCATATCTCGCAAATGGATTGACGAACTCGAGATTTTCCTGTTGCATCTGAAAGCAGAAACTCGCCCGATTACAACGGTATGTGTATTTTTGCCCTAGGCCATTGTAGTTATTGGTTTCGAGTATCAGACTTGCGAAAATTTTGATGGTTTCTCATCCATTCCTTAACTTCAAACTCCCATATCTCGCGAACGGATTGACGATCTCGAGAAATTCCAGTTGCATCTGAAAGCAGAAACTCGCCCGATTACAACGGTATGGGTATGTTTGCCCTAGGCCATTCCAGTTTTTGGTTTCGAGTGTCAGACTTGCGAAAATTTTGATGGTTTCTCAACCATTCCTTAACTTCAAACTCCCATATCTCGCTAACGGATTGACGAACTCGAGAAATTCCTGTTGCATCTGAAAGTAGAACCTCGCCCGATTACTACGGTATATGTATTTTTCCCCTGGGCCATTGTAGTTATTGGTTTCGAGTATCAGACTTGCGAATATTTTGATGGTTTCTCAACCATTCCCTAACTTCAAAGTCCCGTATATCGCGAACGGATTGACGAACTCGAGAAATTCCAGTTGCATCTGAAAGTAGAAACTCGCCCGATTACAACGGCATGTGTATTTTTCCGCTAGGCCATTGTAGTTATTGGTTTCGAGTATCAGACTTGCGAAAATTTTGATGGTTTCTCAACCATTCCTTAACTTCAGACTCCCATATCTCGCGAACGGATTGCGAACTCGAGATTTTCCTGTTGCATCTGAAAGCAGAAACTCGCCCGATTACAACGGTATGTATATTTTTTCCCTAGGCCATTCCAGTTATTGGTTTCGAGTATCAGACTTGCGAAAATTTTGATGGTTTCTCAAGCATTCCCTAACTTCAAAGTCCCGTATATCGCGAACTGATTGACGAACTCGAGAAATTCCAGTTGCATCTGAAAGTAGAAACTCGCCCGATTACAACGGCATGTGTATTTTTCCGCTAGGCCATTGTAGTTATTGGTTTCGAGTACCAGACTTGCGAAAATTTTGATGGTTTCTCAACCATTCCTTAAATTAAAACTCCCATATCTCGCGAACGGATTGACGAACTCGAGAAATTCCTGTTGCATCTGAAAGTAGAAACTCGCCCGATTACTATGGTGTGTGTATCTTTCCCTAGGCCATTCCAGTTATTCGTTTCTAGCGTCAGAATTGCGAAACTTTTGATGCTTTCTCAACCATTCCTTAACTTCAAACTCCCAAATCTCGCGAACGGATTGACGAACTCGAGAAATTCCTGTTGCATCTGAAAGCAGAACCTCGCCCGATTACTACGGTATATGTATTTTTCCCCTAGGCCATTGTAGTTATTGGTTTCGAATATCAGACTTGCGAAAATTTTGATGGTTTCTCAACCATTCCTTAACTTCAAACTACCCTATCTCGCGAACGGATTGACGAAAACGAGAAATTCCTGTTGCATCTGAAAGTAGAAGCTCGCCCGATTACAACGGTATGTGTATTTTCCCCCAAGGCCATAGTAGTTATTGGTTTCGAGTATCAGACTTGCGAAAATTTTGATGGTTTCTCAACCATTCCTTAACTTCAGACTCCCATATCTCGCAAATGGATTGACGAACTCGAGATTTTCCATTTGCATCTGAAAGCAGAAACTCGCCCGATTACAACGGTATGTGTATTTTTGCCCTAGGCCATTGTAGTTATTGGTTTCGAGTATCAGACTTGCGAAAATTTTGGTGGTTTCTCATCCATTCCTTAACTTCAAACTCCAATATCTCGCGAACGGATTGACGATCTCGAGAAATTCCAGTTGCATCTGAAAGCAGAAACTCGCCCGATTACAACGGTATGGCTATGTTTGCCCTAGGCCATTCCAGTTATTGGTTTCGAGTGTCAGACTTGCGAAAATTTTGATGGTTTCTCAACCATTCCTTAACTTCAGACTCCCATATCTCGCGAACGGATTGCGAACTCGAGATTTTCCTGTTGCATCTGAAAGCAGAAACTCGCCCGATTACAACGGTATGTATATTTTTTCCCTAGGCCATTCCAGTTATTGGTTTCGAGTATCAGACTTGCGAAAATTTTGATGGTTTCTCAAGCATTCCCTAACTTCAAAGTCCCGTATATCGCGAACTGATTGACGAACTCGAGAAATTCCAGTTGCATCTGAAAGTAGAAACTCGCCCGATTACAACGGCATGTGTATTTTTCCGCTAGGCCATTGTAGTTATTGGTTTCGAGTACCAGACTTGCGAAAATTTTGATGGTTTCTCAACCATTCCTTAAATTAAAACTCCCATATCTCGCGAACGGATTGACGAACTCGAGAAATTCCTGTTGCATCTGAAAGTAGAAACTCGCCCGATTACTATGGTGTGTGTATCTTTCCCTAGGCCATTCCAGTTATTCGTTTCTAGCGTCAGAATTGCGAAACTTTTGATGCTTTCTCAACCATTCCTTAACTTCAAACTCCCAAATCTCGCGAACGGATTGACGAACTCGAGAAATTCCTGTTGCATCTGAAAGCAGAACCTCGCCCGATTACTACGGTATATGTATTTTTCCCCTAGGCCATTGTAGTTATTGGTTTCGAATATCAGACTTGCGAAAATTTTGATGGTTTCTCAACCATTCCTTAACTTCAAACTACCCTATCTCGCGAACGGATTGACGAAAACGAGAAATTCCTGTTGCATCTGAAAGTAGAAGCTCGCCCGATTACAACGGTATGTGTATTTTCCCCCAAGGCCATAGTAGTTATTGGTTTCGAGTATCAGACTTGCGAAAATTTTGATGGTTTCTCAACCATTCCTTAACTTCAGACTCCCATATCTCGCAAATGGATTGACGAACTCGAGATTTTCCTGTTGCATCTGAAAGCAGAAACTCGCCCGATTACAACGGTATGTGTATTTTTGCCCTAGGCCATTGTAGTTATTGGTTTCGAGTATCAGACTTGCGAAAATTTTGATGGTTTCTCATCCATTCCTTAACTTCAAACTCCAATATCTCGCGAACGGATTGACGATCTCGAGAAATTCCAGTTGCATCTGAAAGCAGAAACTCGCCCGATTACAACGGTATGGCTATGTTTGCCCTAGGCCATTCCAGTTATTGGTTTCGAGTGTCAGACTTGCGAAAATTTTGATGGTTTCTCAACCATTCCTTAACTTCAAACTCCCATATCTCGCTAACGGATTGACGAACTCGAGAATTTCCTGTTGCATCTGAAAGTAGAAACTCGCCCGATTACAAGGGTATGTGTAGTTTTCCCCTAGGCCATTGTAGTTATTGGTTTCGAGTATCAGACTTGCGAAAATTTTGATGGTTTCTCATCCATTCCTTAACTTCAAACTCCAATATCTCGCGAACGGATTGACGATCTCGAGAAATTCCAGTTGCATCTGAAAGCAGAAACTCGCCCGATTACAACGGTATGGGTATTTTTCCCCTAAGCCATTGTAGTTATTGGTTTCGAATATCAGACTTGCGAAAATTTTGATGGTTTCTCAACCATTCCCTAACTTCGAAGTCCCGTATATCGCGAACGGATTGACGAACTCAAGAAATTCCAGTTGCATCTGAAAGTAGAAACTCGCCCGATTACAACGGCATGTGTATTTTTCCGCTAGGCCATTGTAGTTATTGGTTTCGAGTATCAGACTTGCGAAAATTTTGATGGTTTCTCAACCATTCCTTAACTTCAGACTCCCATATCTCGCGAACGGATTGACGAACTCGAGATTTTCCTGTTGCATCTGAAAGCAGAAACTCGCCCGATTACAACGGTATGTGTATTTTTTCCCTAGGCCATTCCAGTTATTGGTTTCGAGTATCAGACTTGCGAAAATTTTGATGGTTTCTCAAGCATTCCCTAACTTCAAAGTCCCGTATATCGCGAACGGATTGACGAACTCGAGAAATTCCAGTTGCATCTGAAAGTAGAAACTCGCCCGATTACAACGGCATGTGTATTTTTCCGCTAGGCCATTGTAGTTATTGGTTTCGAGTACCAGACTTGCGAAAATTTTGATGGTTTCTCAACCATTCCTTAAATTAAAACTCCCATATCTCGCGAACGGATTGACGAACTCGAGAAATTCCTGTTGCATCTGAAAGTAGAAACTCGCCCGATTACAATGGTGTGTGTATCTTTCCCTAGGCCATTCCAGTTATTCGTTTCTAGCGTCAGAATTGCGAAACTTTTGATGCTTTCTCAACCATTCCTTAACTTCAAACTCCCAAATCTCGCGAACGGATTGACGAACTCGAGAAATTCCTGTTGCGTCTGAAAGTAGAAACTCGCCCGATTACAACGGTATGGGTATGTTTGCCCTAGGCCATTCCAGTTATTGGTTTCGAGTGTCAGACTTGCGAAAATTTTGATGGTTTCTCAACCATTCCTTAACTTCAAACGCCCATATCTCTCTAACGGATTGACGAACTCGAGAATTTCCTGTTGCATCTGAAAGTAGAAACGCGCCCGATTACAACGGTATGTGTAGTTTTCCCCTAGGCCATTGTAGTTATTGGTTTCGAGTATCAGACTTGCGAAAATTTTGATGGTTTCTCAACCATTCCTTAACTTCAGACTCCCATATCTCGCGAACGGATTGACGAACTCGAGATTTTCCTGTTGCATCTGAAAGCAGAAACTCGCCCGATTACAACGGTATGTGTATTTTTGCCCTAGGCCATAGTAGTAACTGGTATCGAGTATCAGACTTGCGAAAATTTTGATGGTTTCTCAACCATTCCTTAACTTCAGACTCCCATATCTCGCGAACGGATTGACGAACTCGAGATTTTCCTGTCGCATCTGAAAGCAGAAACTCGCCCGATTACAACGGTATGTGTATTTTTGCCCTAGGCCATAGTAGTTATTGGTTTCGAGTATCAGACTTGCGAAAATTCTGATGGATTCTCAACCGTTCCTTAACTTCAAACTCCCATATCTCGCGAACGGATTGACGAACTCGAGAAATTCCTGTTGCATCTGAAAGTAGAACCTCGCCCGATTACTACGGTATATGTATTCTCCCCCTAGGCCATAGTAGTTATTGGTTTCGAGTATCAGACTTGCGAAAATTTTGATGGTTTCTCAACCATTCCTTATCTTCAAACTCCCATATCTCGCGAACGGATTCACGATCTCGAGAAATTCCAGTTGCATCTGAAAGCAGAAACTCGCCCGATTACAACGGTATGTGTATTTTTGCCCTAGGCCATTGTAGTTATTGGTTTCGAGTATCAGACTTGCGAAAATTTTGATGGTTTCTCAACCATTCCTTAACTTCAAACTCCCATATCTCGCGAACGGAATAGGAACTCGAGAAATTCCTGTTGCATCTGAAAGCAGAAACTCGCCCGATTACAATGGTGTGTGTACTTTTCCCCTAGGCCATTCCAGTTATTGGTTTCGAGTGTCAGACTTGCGAAAATTTTGATGGTTTCTCAACCATTCCTTAACTTCAAAGTCCCATATCTCGCTAACGGATTGACGAACTCGAGAAATTCCTGTTGCATCTGAAAGTAGACACTCGCCCGATTACAACGGTATGTGTATTTTTCCCCTAGGCCATTGTGGTTATTGGTTTCGAGTATCAGATTTGCGAAAATTTTTATGGTTTCGCAACCATTCCTTAACTTCAGACACCCATATCTCGCGAACGGATTGACGAACTCGAGATTTTCCTGTTGCATCTGAAAGCAGAAACTCGCCCGATTACAACGGTATGTGTATTTTTGCCCTAGGGCATAGTAGTAATTGGTATCGAGTATCAGGCTTGCGAAAATTCTGATGGTTTCTCAACCATTCCTTAACTTCAAACTCCCATATCTCGCGAACGGATTGACGAACTCGAGAAATTCCTGTTGCATCTGAAAGTAGAACCTCGCCCGATTACTACGGTACGTGTATTTTTCCCCTAGGCCATTGTAGATATTGGTATCGAGTATCAGACTTGCGAAGATTCTGATGGTTTCTCAACCATTCCTTAACTTCAATCTCCCATATCTCGCGAACGGATTAACGAACTCCTGAAGTTCCTGTTGCATCTGAAAGCAGAAACTCGCCCGATTACAACGGTATATGTATTTTTGCCCTAGGCCATTGTAGTTATTGGTTTCGAGTATCAGACTTGCGAAAATTTTGATGGTTTCTCAACCATTCCTTAACTTCAAACTCCCATATCTCGCGAACGGAATAGGAACTGGAGAAATTCCTGTTGCATCTGAAAGCAGAAACTCGCCCGATTACACTGGTGTGTGTACTTTTCCCCTAGGCCATTCCAGTTATTGGTTTCGAGTGTCAGAATTGCGAAAATTTTGATGGTTTCTCAACCATTCCTTAACTTCAAACTCCCATATCTCGCTAACGGATTGACGAACTCGAGAAATTCCTGTTGCATCTGAAAGTAGACACTCGCCCGATTACAACAGTATGTGTATTTTCCCCCTAGGCCATTGTGGTTATTGGTTTCGAGTATCAGACTTGCGAAAATTTTTATGGTTTCTCAACCATTCCTTAACTTCAGACTCCCATATCTCGCGAACGGATTGACGAACTCGAGATATTCCTGTTGCATCTGAAAGCAGAAACTCGACCGATTACAACGGTATGTGTATTTTTGCCCTAGGCCATAGTAGTAATTGGTATCGAGTATCAGACTTGCGAAAATTCTGATGGTTTCTCAACCATTCCTTAACTTCAAACTCCCATATCTCGCTAACGGATTGACGAACTCGAGAAATTCCTGTTGCATCTGAAAGTAGACACTCGCCCGATTACAACGGTATGTGTATTTTTCCCCTAGGCCATTGTGGTTATTGGTTTCGAGTATCAGACTTGCGAAAATTTTTATGGTTTCTCAACCATTCCTTAACTTCAGACTCTCATATCTCGCGAACGGATTGACGAACTCGAGATTTTCCTGTTGCATCTGAAAGCAGAAACTCGCCCGATTACAACGGTATGTGTATTTTTGCCCTAGGCCATAGTAGTAATTGGTATCGAGTATCAGACTTGCGAAAATTCTGATGGTTTCTCAACCATTCCTTAATTTCAAACTCCCATATCTCGCGAACGGATTGACGAACTCGAGAAATTCCTGTTGCATCTGAAAGTAGAACCTCGCCCTATTACTACGGTATGTGTATTTTTCCCCTAGGCCATTGTAGTTATTGGTTTCGAATATCAGACTTTCGAAAATTTTGATGGTTTCTCAACCATTCCTTAACTTCAAACTCCCATATCTCGCGAACGGATTGACGAACACGAGAAATTCCTGTTGTATCTGCAAGTAGAAGCTCGCCCGATTACAACTGTATGTGTATTTTCCCCCTAGGTCATAGTAGTTATTGGTTTCGAGTATCAGACTTGCGAAAATTTTGATGGTTTCTCAACCATTCCTTAACTTCAAACTCCCATATCTCGCGAACGGATTGACGATCTCGAGAAATTCCAGTTGCATCTGAAAGCAGAAACTCGCCCGATTACAACGGTATGTGTATTTTTGCCCTAGGCCATGGTAGTTATTGGTTTCGAGTATCAGACTTGCGAAAATTTTGATGGTTTCTCAACCATTCCTTAACTTCAAACTCCCATATCTCGCGAACGGATTGACGAACTCGAGAAATTCCTGTTGCATCTGAAAGCAGAAACTCGCCCGATTACAACGGTATATGTATTTTTGCCCTAGGCCATTGTAGTTATTGGTTTCGAGTATCAGACTTGCGAAAATTTTGACGGTTTCTCAACCATTCCTTAACTTCAAACTCCCATATCTCGCGAACGGAATAGGAACTCGAGAAATTCCTGTTGCATCTGAAAGCAGAAACTCGCCCGATTACACTGGTGTGTGTACTTTTCCCCTAGGCCATTCCAGTTATTGGTTTCGAGTGTCAGACTTGCGAAAATTTTGATGGTTTCTCAACCATTCCTTAACTTCAAACTCCCATATCTCACTAACGGATTGACGAACTCGAGAAATTCCTGTTGCATCTGAAAGTAGACACTCGCCCGATTACAACGGTATGTGTATTTTTCCCCTAGGCCATTGTGGTTATTGGTTTCGAGTATCAGACTTGCGAAAATTTTTATGGTTTCTCAACCATTCCTTAACTTCAGACTCCCATATCTCGCGAACGGATTGACGAACTCGAGATTTTCCTATTGCATCTGAAAGCAGAAACTCGCCCGATTACAACGGTATGTGTATTTTTGCCCTAGGCCATAGTAGTAATTGGTATCGAGTATCAGACTTGCGAAAATTCTGATGGTTTCTCAACCATTCCTTAACTTCAAACTCCCATATCTCGCGAACGGATTGACGAACTCGAGAAATTCCTGTTGCATCTGAAAGTAGAACCTCGCCCGATTACTACGGTATGTGTATTTTTCCCCTAGGCCATTGTAGTTATTGGTTTCGAATATCAGACTTTCGAAAATTTTGATGGTTTCTCAACCATTCCTTAACTTCAAACTCCCATATCTCGCGAACGGATTAACGAACTCGAGAAATTCCTGTTGCATCTGAAAGCAGAAACTCGCCCGATTACAACGGTATATGTATTTTTGCCCTAGGCCATTGTAGTTATTGGTTTCGAGTATCAGACTTGCGAAAATTTTGACGGTTTCTCAACCATTCCTTAACTTCAAACTCCCATATCTCGCGAACGGAATAGGAACTCGAGAAATTCCTGTTGCATCTGAAAGCAGAAACTCGCCCGATTACACTGGTGTGTGTACTTTTCCCCTAGGCCATTCCAGTTATTGGTTTCGAGTGTCAGACTTGCGAAAATTTTGATGGTTTCTCAACCATTCCTTAACTTCAAACTCCCATATCTCGCTAACGGATTGACGAACTCGAGAAATTCCTGTTGCATCTGAAAGTAGACACTCGCCCGATTACAACGGTATGTGTATTTTTCCCCTAGGCCATTGTGGTTATTGGTTTCGAGTATCAGACTTGCGAAAATTTTTATGGTTTCTCAACCATTCCTTAACTTCAGACTCCCATATCTCGCTAACGGATTGACGAACTCGAGAAATTCCTGTTGCATCTGAAAGTAGACACTCGCCCGATTACAACGGTATGTGTATTTTTCCCCTAGGCCATTGTGGTTATTGGTTTCGAGTATCAGACTTGCGAAAATTTTGACGGTTTCTCAACCATTCCTTAACTTCAAACTCCCATATCTCGCGAACGGAATAGGAACTCGAGAAATTCCTGTTGCATCTGAAAGCAGAAACTCGCCCGATTACACTGGTGTGTGTACTTTTCCCCTAGGCCATTCCAGTTATTGGTTTCGAGTGTCAGACTTGCGAAAATTTTGATGGTTTCTCAACCATTCCGTAACTTCAAACTCCCATATCTCGCGAACGGATTGACGAACACGAGAAATTCCTGTTGCATCTGCAAGTAGAAGCTCGCCCGATTACAACGGTATGTGTATTTTTGCCCTAGGCCATAGTAGTAATTGGTATCGAGTATCAGAATTGCGAAAATTCTGATGGTTTCTCAACCATTCCTTAACTTCAAACTCCCATATCTCGCTAACGGATTGACGAACTCGAGATTTTCCTGTTGCATCTGAAAGCAGAAACTCGCCCGATTACAACGGTATGTGTATTTTTCTCCTAGGCCATTGTAGTTATTGGTTTCGAATATCAGACTTTCGAAAATTTTGATGGTTTCTCAACCATTCCTTAACTTCAAACTCCCATATCTCGCGAACGGAATAGGAACTCGAGAAATTCCTGTTGCATCTGAAAGCAGAAACTCGCCCGATTACACTGGTGTGTGTACTTTTCCCCTAGGCCATTCCAGTTATTGGTTTCGAGTGTCAGACTTGCGAAAATTTTGATGGTTTCTCAACCATTCCTTAACTTCAAACTCCCATATCTCGCGAACGGATTGACGAACACGAGAAATTCCTGTTGTATCTGCAAGTAGAAGCTCGCCCGATTACAACTGTATGTGTATTTTCCCCCTAGGTCATAGTAGTTATTGGTTTCGAGTATCAGACTTGCGAAAATTTTGATGGTTTCTCAACCATTCCTTAACTTCAAACTCCCATATCTCGCGAACGGATTGACGATCTCGAGAAATTCCAGTTGCATCTGAAAGCAGAAACTCGCCCGATTACAACGGTACGTGTATTTTTGCCCTAGGCCATTGTAGTTATTGGTTTCGAGTATCAGACTTGCGAAAATTTCGATGGTTTCTCAACCATTCCTTAACTTCAAACTCCCATATCTCGCGAACGGATTGACGAACTCGAGAAATTCCTGTTGCATCTGAAAGTAGAACCTCGCCCGATTACTACGGTATGTGTATTTTTCCCCTAGGCCATTGTAGTTATTGGTTTCGAATATCAGACTTTCGAAAATTTTGATGGTTTCTCAACCATTCCTTAACTTCAAACTCCCATATCTCGCGAACGGATTAACGAACTCGAGAAATTCCTGTTGCATCTGAAAGCAGAAACTCGCCCGATTACAACGGTATATGTATTTTTGCCCTAGGCCATTGTAGTTATTGGTTTCGAGTATCAGACTTGCGAAAATTCTGATGGTTTCTCAACCATTCCTTAACTTCAAACTCCCATATCTCGCGAACGGATTAACGAACTCGAGAAATTCCTGTTGCATCTGAAAGCAGAAACTCGCCCGATTACAACGGTATGTGTATTTTTCCCCTAGGCCATTGTGGTTATTGGTTTCGAGTATCAGACTTGCGAAAATTTTGACGGTTTCTCAACCATTCCTTAACTTCAAACTCCCATATCTCGCGAACGGAATAGGAACTCGAGAAATTCCTGTTTCATCTGAAAGCAGAAACTCGCCCGATTACACTGGTGTGGGTACTTTTCCCCTAGGCCATTCCAGTTATTGGTTTCGAGTGTCAGACTTGCGAAAATTGTGATGGTTTCTCAACCATTCCGTAACTTCAAACTCCCATATCTCGCGAACGGATTGACGAACACGAGAAATTCCTGTTGCATCTGCAAGTAGAAGCTCGCCCGATTACAACGGTATGTGTATTTTTGCCCTAGGCCATTGTAGTTATTGGTTTCGAATATCAGACTTGCGAAAATTTTGATGGTTTCTCAACCATTCCCTAACTTCGAAGTCCCGTATATCGCGAACGGATTGACGAACTCAAGAAATTCCAGTTGCATCTGAAAGTAGAAACTCGCCCGATTACAACGGCATGTGTATTTTTCCGCTAGGCCATTGTAGTTATTGGTTTCGAGTATCAGACTTGCGAAAATTTTGATGGTTTCTCAACCATTCCTTAACTTCAGACTCCCATATCTCGCGAACGGATTGACGAACTCGAGATTTTCCTGTTGCATCTGAAAGCAGAAACTCGCCCGATTACAACGGTATGTGTATTTTTTCCCTAGGCCATTCCAGTTATTGGTTTCGAGTATCAGACTTGCGAAAATTTTGATGGTTTCTCAAGCATTCCCTAACTTCAAAGTCCCGTATATCGCGAACGGATTGACGAACTCGAGAAATTCCAGTTGCATCTGAAAGTAGAAACTCGCCCGATTACAACGGCATGTGTATTTTTCCGCTAGGCCATTGTAGTTATTGGTTTCGAGTACCAGACTTGCGAAAATTTTGATGGTTTCTCAACCATTCCTTAAATTAAAACTCCCATATCTCGCGAACGGATTGACGAACTCGAGAAATTCCTGTTGCATCTGAAAGTAGAAACTCGCCCGATTACAATGGTGTGTGTATCTTTCCCTAGGCCATTCCAGTTATTCGTTTCTAGCGTCAGAATTGCGAAACTTTTGATGCTTTCTCAACCATTCCTTAACTTCAAACTCCCAAATCTCGCGAACGGATTGACGAACTCGAGAAATTCCTGTTGCGTCTGAAAGTAGAAACTCGCCCGATTACAACGGTATGGGTATGTTTGCCCTAGGCCATTCCAGTTATTGGTTTCGAGTGTCAGACTTGCGAAAATTTTGATGGTTTCTCAACCATTCCTTAACTTCAAACGCCCATATCTCTCTAACGGATTGACGAACTCGAGAATTTCCTGTTGCATCTGAAAGTAGAAACTCGCCCGATTACAACGGTATGTGTAGTTTTCCCCTAGGCCATTGTAGTTATTGGTTTCGAGTATCAGACTTGCGAAAATTTTGATGGTTTCTCAACCATTCCTTAACTTCAGACTCCCATATCTCGCGAACGGATTGACGAACTCGAGATTTTCCTGTTGCATCTGAAAGCAGAAACTCGCCCGATTACAACGGTATGTGTATTTTTGCCCTAGGCCATAGTAGTAACTGGTATCGAGTATCAGACTTGCGAAAATTTTGATGGTTTCTCAACCATTCCTTAACTTCAGACTCCCATATCTCGCGAACGGATTGACGAACTCGAGATTTTCCTGTCGCATCTGAAAGCAGAAACTCGCCCGATTACAACGGTATGTGTATTTTTGCCCTAGGCCATAGTAGTTATTGGTTTCGAGTATCAGACTTGCGAAAATTCTGATGGATTCTCAACCGTTCCTTAACTTCAAACTCCCATATCTCGCGAACGGATTGACGAACTCGAGAAATTCCTGTTGCATCTGAAAGTAGAACCTCGCCCGATTACTACGGTATATGTATTCTCCCCCTAGGCCATAGTAGTTATTGGTTTCGAGTATCAGACTTGCGAAAATTTTGATGGTTTCTCAACCATTCCTTATCTTCAAACTCCCATATCTCGCGAACGGATTCACGATCTCGAGAAATTCCAGTTGCATCTGAAAGCAGAAACTCGCCCGATTACAACGGTATGTGTATTTTTGCCCTAGGCCATTGTAGTTATTGGTTTCGAGTATCAGACTTGCGAAAATTTTGATGGTTTCTCAACCATTCCTTAACTTCAAACTCCCATATCTCGCGAACGGAATAGGAACTCGAGAAATTCCTGTTGCATCTGAAAGCAGAAACTCGCCCGATTACAATGGTGTGTGTACTTTTCCCCTAGGCCATTCCAGTTATTGGTTTCGAGTGTCAGACTTGCGAAAATTTTGATGGTTTCTCAACCATTCCTTAACTTCAAACTCCCATATCTCGCTAACGGATTGACGAACTCGAGAAATTCCTGTTGCATCTGAAAGTAGACACTCGCCCGATTACAACGGTATGTGTATTTTTCCCCTAGGCCATTGTGGTTATTGGTTTCGAGTATCAGATTTGCGAAAATTTTTATGGTTTCGCAACCATTCCTTAACTTCAGACACCCATATCTCGCGAACGGATTGACGAACTCGAGATTTTCCTGTTGCATCTGAAAGCAGAAACTCGCCCGATTACAACGGTATGTGTATTTTTGCCCTAGGGCATAGTAGTAATTGGTATCGAGTATCAGGCTTGCGAAAATTCTGATGGTTTCTCAACCATTCCTTAACTTCAAACTCCCATATCTCGCGAACGGATTGACGAACTCGAGAAATTCCTGTTGCATCTGAAAGTAGAACCTCGCCCGATTACTACGGTACGTGTATTTTTCCCCTAGGCCATTGTAGAGATTGGTATCGAGTATCAGACTTGCGAAGATTCTGATGGTTTCTCAACCATTCCTTAACTTCAATCTCCCATATCTCGCGAACGGATTAACGAACTCGTGAAGTTCCTGTTGCATCTGAAAGCAGAAACTCGCCCGATTACAACGGTATATGTATTTTTGCCCTAGGCCATTGTAGTTATTGGTTTCGAGTATCAGACTTGCGAAAATTTTGATGGTTTCTCAACCATTCCTTAACTTCAAACTCCCATATCTCGCGAACGGAATAGGAACTGGAGAAATTCCTGTTGCATCTGAAAGCAGAAACTCGCCCGATTACACTGGTGTGTGTACTTTTCCCCTAGGCCATTCCAGTTATTGGTTTCGAGTGTCAGAATTGCGAAAATTTTGATGGTTTCTCAACCATTCCTTAACTTCAAACTCCCATATCTCGCTAACGGATTGACGAACTCGAGAAATTCCTGTTGCATCTGAAAGTAGACACTCGCCCGATTACAACAGTATGTGTATTTTCCCCCTAGGCCATTGTGGTTATTGGTTTCGAGTATCAGACTTGCGAAAATTTTTATGGTTTCTCAACCATTCCTTAACTTCAGACTCCCATATCTCGCGAACGGATTGACGAACTCGAGATATTCCTGTTGCATCTGAAAGCAGAAACTCGACCGATTACAACGGTATGTGTATTTTTGCCCTAGGCCATAGTAGTAATTGGTATCGAGTATCAGACTTGCGAAAATTCTGATGGTTTCTCAACCATTCCTTAACTTCAAACTCCCATATCTCGCTAACGGATTGACGAACTCGAGAAATTCCTGTTGCATCTGAAAGTAGACACTCGCCCGATTACAACGGTATGTGTATTTTTCCCCTAGGCCATTGTGGTTATTGGTTTCGAGTATCAGACTTGCGAAAATTTTTATGGTTTCTCAACCATTCCTTAACTTCAGACTCTCATATCTCGCGAACGGATTGACGAACTCGAGATTTTCCTGTTGCATCTGAAAGCAGAAACTCGCCCGATTACAACGGTATGTGTATTTTTGCCCTAGGCCATAGTAGTAATTGGTATCGAGTATCAGACTTGCGAAAATTCTGATGGTTTCTCAACCATTCCTTAATTTCAAACTCCCATATCTCGCGAACGGATTGACGAACTCGAGAAATTCCTGTTGCATCTGAAAGTAGAACCTCGCCCTATTACTACGGTATGTGTATTTTTCCCCTAGGCCATTGTAGTTATTGGTTTCGAATATCAGACTTTCGAAAATTTTGATGGTTTCTCAACCATTCCTTAACTTCAAACTCCCATATCTCGCGAACGGATTGACGAACACGAGAAATTCCTGTTGTATCTGCAAGTAGAAGCTCGCCCGATTACAACTGTATGTGTATTTTCCCCCTAGGTCATAGTAGTTATTGGTTTCGAGTATCAGACTTGCGAAAATTTTGATGGTTTCTCAACCATTCCTTAACTTCAAACTCCCATATCTCGCGAACGGATTGACGATCTCGAGAAATTCCAGTTGCATCTGAAAGCAGAAACTCGCCCGATTACAACGGTATGTGTATTTTTGCCCTAGGCCATTGTAGTTATTGGTTTCGAGTATCAGACTTGCGAAAATTTTGATGGTTTCTCAACCATTCCTTAACTTCAAACTCCCATATCTCGCGAACGGATTGACGAACTCGAGAAATTCCTGTTGCATCTGAAAGCAGAAACTCGCCCGATTACAACGGTATATGTATTTTTGCCCTAGGCCATTGTAGTTATTGGTTTCGAGTATCAGACTTGCGAAAATTTTGACGGTTTCTCAACCATTCCTTAACTTCAAACTCCCATATCTCGCGAACGGAATAGGAACTCGAGAAATTCCTGTTGCATCTGAAAGCAGAAACTCGCCCGATTACACTGGTGTGTGTACTTTTCCCCTAGGCCATTCCAGTTATTGGTTTCGAGTGTCAGACTTGCGAAAATTTTGATGGTTTCTCAACCATTCCTTAACTTCAAACTCCCATATCTCACTAACGGATTGACGAACTCGAGAAATTCCTGTTGCATCTGAAAGTAGACACTCGCCCGATTACAACGGTATGTGTATTTTTCCCCTAGGCCATTGTGGTTATTGGTTTCGAGTATCAGACTTGCGAAAATTTTTATGGTTTCTCAACCATTCCTTAACTTCAGACTCCCATATCTCGCGAACGGATTGACGAACTCGAGATTTTCCTATTGCATCTGAAAGCAGAAACTCGCCCGATTACAACGGTATGTGTATTTTTGCCCTAGGCCATAGTAGTAATTGGTATCGAGTATCAGACTTGCGAAAATTCTGATGGTTTCTCAACCATTCCTTAACTTCAAACTCCCATATCTCGCGAACGGATTGACGAACTCGAGAAATTCCTGTTGCATCTGAAAGTAGAACCTCGCCCGATTACTACGGTATGTGTATTTTTCCCCTAGGCCATTGTAGTTATTGGTTTCGAATATCAGACTTTCGAAAATTTTGATGGTTTCTCAACCATTCCTTAACTTCAAACTCCCATATCTCGCGAACGGATTAACGAACTCGAGAAATTCCTGTTGCATCTGAAAGCAGAAACTCGCCCGATTACAACGGTATATGTATTTTTGCCCTAGGCCATTGTAGTTATTGGTTTCGAGTATCAGACTTGCGAAAATTTTGACGGTTTCTCAACCATTCCTTAACTTCAAACTCCCATATCTCGCGAACGGAATAGGAACTCGAGAAATTCCTGTTGCATCTGAAAGCAGAAACTCGCCCGATTACACTGGTGTGTGTACTTTTCCCCTAGGCCATTCCAGTTATTGGTTTCGAGTGTCAGACTTGCGAAAATTTTGATGGTTTCTCAACCATTCCTTAACTTCAAACTCCCATATCTCGCTAACGGATTGACGAACTCGAGAAATTCCTGTTGCATCTGAAAGTAGACACTCGCCCGATTACAACGGTATGTGTATTTTTCCCCTAGGCCATTGTGGTTATTGGTTTCGAGTATCAGACTTGCGAAAATTTTTATGGTTTCTCAACCATTCCTTAACTTCAGACTCCCATATCTCGCTAACGGATTGACGAACTCGAGAAATTCCTGTTGCATCTGAAAGTAGACACTCGCCCGATTACAACGGTATGTGTATTTTTCCCCTAGGCCATTGTGGTTATTGGTTTCGAGTATCAGACTTGCGAAAATTTTGACGGTTTCTCAACCATTCCTTAACTTCAAACTCCCATATCTCGCGAACGGAATAGGAACTCGAGAAATTCCTGTTGCATCTGAAAGCAGAAACTCGCCCGATTACACTGGTGTGTGTACTTTTCCCCTAGGCCATTCCAGTTATTGGTTTCGAGTGTCAGACTTGCGAAAATTTTGATGGTTTCTCAACCATTCCGTAACTTCAAACTCCCATATCTCGCGAACGGATTGACGAACACGAGAAATTCCTGTTGCATCTGCAAGTAGAAGCTCGCCCGATTACAACGGTATGTGTATTTTTGCCCTAGGCCATAGTAGTAATTGGTATCGAGTATCAGACTTGCGAAAATTCTGATGGTTTCTCAACCATTCCTTAACTTCAAACTCCCATATCTCGCTAACGGATTGACGAACTCGAGATTTTCCTGTTGCATCTGAAAGCAGAAACTCGCCCGATTACAACGGTATGTGTATTTTTCTCCTAGGCCATTGTAGTTATTGGTTTCGAATATCAGACTTTCGAAAATTTTGATGGTTTCTCAACCATTCCTTAACTTCAAACTCCCATATCTCGCGAACGGAATAGGAACTCGAGAAATTCCTGTTGCATCTGAAAGCAGAAACTCGCCCGATTACACTGGTGTGTGTACTTTTCCCCTAGGCCATTCCAGTTATTGGTTTCGAGTGTCAGACTTGCGAAAATTTTGATGGTTTCTCAACCATTCCTTAACTTCAAACTCCCATATCTCGCGAACGGATTGACGAACACGAGAAATTCCTGTTGTATCTGCAAGTAGAAGCTCGCCCGATTACAACTGTATGTGTATTTTCCCCCTAGGTCATAGTAGTTATTGGTTTCGAGTATCAGACTTGCGAAAATTTTGATGGTTTCTCAACCATTCCTTAACTTCAAACTCCCATATCTCGCGAACGGATTGACGATCTCGAGAAATTCCAGTTGCATCTGAAAGCAGAAACTCGCCCGATTACAACGGTATGTGTATTTTTGCCCTAGGCCATTGTAGTTATTGGTTTCGAGTATCAGACTTGCGAAAATTTCGATGGTTTCTCAACCATTCCTTAACTTCAAACTCCCATATCTCGCGAACGGATTAACGAACTCGAGAAATTCCTGTTGCATCTGAAAGCAGAAACTCGCCCGATTACAACGGTATATGTATTTTTGCCCTAGGCCATTGTAGTTATTGGTTTCGAGTATCAGACTTGCGAAAATTCTGATGGTTTCTCAACCATTCCTTAACTTCAAACTCCCATATCTCGCGAACGGATTAACGAACTCGAGAAATTCCTGTTGCATCTGAAAGCAGAAACTCGCCCGATTACAACGGTATATGTATTTTTGCCCTAGGCCATTGTAGTTATTGGTTTCGAGTATCAGACTTGCGAAAATTTTGACGGTTTCTCAACCATTCCTTAACTTCAAACTCCCATATCTCGCGAACGGAATAGGAACTCGAGAAATTCCTGTTGCATCTGAAAGCAGAAACTCGCCCGATTACACTGGTGTGTGTACTTTTCCCCTAGGCCATTCCAGTTATTGGTTTCGAGTGTCAGACTTGCGAAAATTTTGATGGTTTCTCAACCATTCCTTAACTTCAAACTCCCATATCTCGCTAACGGATTGACGAACTCGAGAAATTCCTGTTGCATCTGGAAGTAGACACTCGCCCGATTACAACGGTATGTGTATTTTTCCCCTAGGCCATTGTGGTTATTGGTTTCGAGTATCAGACTTGCGAAAATTTTTATGGTTTCTCAACCATTCCTTAACTTCAGACTCCCATATCTCGCTAACGGATTGACGAACTCGAGAAATTCCTGTTGCATCTGAAAGTAGACACTCGCCCGATTACAACGGTATGTGTATTTTTCCCCTAGGCCATTGTGGTTATTGGTTTCGAGTATCAGACTTGCGAAAATTTTGACGGTTTCTCAACCATTCCTTAACTTCAAACTCCCATATCTCGCGAACGGAATAGGAACTCGAGAAATTCCTGTTGCATCTGAAAGCAGAAACTCGCCCGATTACACTGGTGTGGGTACTTTTCCCCTAGGCCATTCCAGTTATTGGTTTCGAGTGTCAGACTTGCGAAAATTGTGATTGTTTCTCAACCATTCCGTAACTTCAAACTCCCATATCTCGCGAACGGATTGACGAACACGAGAAATTCCTGTTGCATCTGCAAGTAGAAGCTCGCCCGATTACAACGGTATGTGTATTTTTGCCCTAGGCCATAGTAGTAATTGGTATCGAGTATCAGACTTGCGAAAATTTTGACGGTTTCTCAACCATTCCTTAACTTCAAACTCCCATATCTCGCGAACGGAATAGGAACTCGAGAAATTCCTGTTGCATCTGAAAGCAGAAACTCGCCCGATTACACTGGTGTGTGTACTTTTCTCCTAGGCCATTCCAGTTATTGGTTTCGAGTGTCAGACTTGCGAAAATTTTGATGGTTTCTCAACCATTCCTTAACTTCAAACTCCCATATCTCGCTAACGGATTGACGAACTCGAGAAATTCCTGTTGCATCTGAAAGTAGACACTCGCCCGATTACAACGGTATGTGTATTTTTCCCCTAGGCCATTGTGGTTATTGGTTTCGAGTATCAGACTTGCGAAAATTTTTATGGTTTCTCAACCATTCCTTAACTTCAGACTCCCATATCTCGCTAACGGATTGACGAACTCGAGAAATTCCTGTTGCATCTGAAAGCAGAAACTCGCCCGATTACACTGGTGTGTGTACTTTTCCCCTAGGCCATTCCAGTTATTGGTTTCGAGTGTCAGACTTGCGAAAATTTTGATGGTTTCTCAACCATTCCTTAACTTCAAACTCCCATATCTCGCGAACGGAATAGGAACTCGAGAAATTCGTGTTGCATCTGAAAGCAGAAACTCGCCCGATTACACTGGTGTGTGTACTTTTCCCCTAGGCCATTCCAGTTATTGGTTTCGAGTGTCAGACTTGCGAAAATTTTGATGGTTTCTCAACCATTCCTTAACTTCAAACTCCCATATCTCGCTAACGGATTGACGAACTCGAGAAATTCCTGTTGCATCTGAAAGTAGACACTCGCCCGATTACAACGGTATGTGTATTTTTCCCCTAGGCCATTGTGGTTATTGGTTTCGAGTATCAGACTTGCGAAAATTTTGATGGTTTCTCAACCATTCCTTAACTTCAGACTCCCATATCTCGCGAACGGATTGACGAACTCGAGATTTTCCTGTTGCATCTGAAAGCAGAAACTCGCCCGATTACAACGGTATGTGTATTTTTGCCCAAGGCCATAGTAGTAACTGGTATCGAGTATCAGACTTGCGAAAATTCTGATGGTTTCTCAACCATTCCTTAACTTCAAACTCCCATATCTCGCGAACGGATTGACGAACTCGAGAAATTCCTGTTGCACCTGAAAGTAGAACCTCGCCCGATTACTATGGTATATGTATTTTGCCCCTAGGCCATTGTAGTTATTGGTTTCGTGTGTCAGACTTGCGAAAATTTTGATGGTTTCTCAACCATTCCTTAACTTCAAACTCCCATATCTCGCTAACGGATTGACGAACTCGAGAAATTCCTGTTGCATCTGAAAGTAGAAACTCGCCCGATTACAACGGTATGTGTAGTTTTCCCCTAGGCCATTGTAGTTATTGGTTTCGAGTATCAGACTTGCGAAAATTTTGATGGTTTCTCAACCATTCCTTAACTTCAAACTCCCATATCTCGCGAACGGAATAGGAACTCGAGAAATTCGTGTTGCATCTGAAAGCAGAAACTCGCCCGATTACACTGGTGTGTGTACTTTTCCCCTAGGCCATTCCAGTTATTGGTTTCGAGTGTCAGACTTGCGAAAATTTTGATGGTTTCTCAACCATTCCTTAACTTCAAACTCCCATATCTCGCTAACGGATTGACGAACTCGAGAAATTCCTGTTGCATCTGAAAGTAGACACTCGCCCGATTACAACGGTATGTGTATTTTTCCCCTAGGCCATTGTGGTTATTGGTTTCGAGTATCAGACTTGCGAAAATTTTGATGGTTTCTCAACCATTCCTTAACTTCAGACTCCCATATCTCGCGAACGGATTGACGAACTCGAGATTTTCCTGTTGCATCTGAAAGCAGAAACTCGCCCGATTACAACGGTATGTGTATTTTTGCCCAAGGCCATAGTAGTAACTGGTATCGAGTATCAGACTTGCGAAAATTCTGATGGTTTCTCAACCATTCCTTAACTTCAAACTCCCATATCTCGCGAACGGATTGACGAACTCGAGAAATTCCTGTTGCACCTGAAAGTAGAACCTCGCCCGATTACTATGGTATATGTATTTTGCCCCTAGGCCATTGTAGTTATTGGTTTCGTGTGTCAGACTTGCGAAAATTTTGATGGTTTCTCAACCATTCCTTAACTTCAAACTCCCATATCTCGCTAACGGATTGACGAACTCGAGAAATTCCTGTTGCATCTGAAAGTAGAAACTCGCCCGATTACAACGGTATGTGTAGTTTTCCCCTAGGCCATTGTAGTTATTGGTTTCGAGTATCAGACTTGCGAAAATTTTGATGGTTTCTCAACCATTCCTTAACTTCAGACTCCCATATCTCGCGAACGGATTGACGAACTCGAGATTTTCCTGTCGCATCTGAAAGCAGAAACTCGCCCGATTACAACGGTATGTGTATTTTTGCCCTAGGCCATAGTAGTTATTGGTTTCGAGTATCAGACTTGCGAAAATTCTGATGGATTCTCAACCGTTCCTTAACTTCAAACTCCCATATCTCGCGAACGGATTGACGAACTCGAGAAATTCCTGTTGCATCTGAAAGTAGAACCTCGCCCGATTACTACGGTATATGTATTTTTCCCCTAGGCCATTGTAGTTATTGGTTTCGAGTATCAGACTTGCGAATATTTTGATGGTTTCTCAACCATTCCTTAACTTCAAACTCCCATATCTCGCGAACGGAATGAGGAACTCGAGAAATTCCTGTTGCATCTGAAAGCAGAAACTCGCCCGATTACAATGGTGTGTGTACTTTTCCCCTAGGGCATTCCAGTTATTGGTTTCGTGTGTCAGACTTGCGAAAATTTTGATGGTTTCTCTAGCATTCCTTGACTTCAAACTCCCATATCTCGCTAAAGGATTGACGAACTCGAGAAATTCCTGTTGCATCTGAAAGTAGAAACTCGCCCGATTACAACGGTATGTGTATTTTTCCCCTAGGCCATTGTAGTTATTGGTTTCGAATATCAGACTTTCGAAAATTTTGATGGTTTCTCAACCATTCCTTAACTTCATACTCCCATATCTCGCGAACGGATTGACGAACACGAGAAATTCCTGTTGCATCTGCAAGTAGAATCTCGCCCGATTACAACGGTATGTGTATTCTCCCCCTAGGCCATAGTAGTTATTGGTTTCGAGTATCAGACTTGCGAAAATTTTGATGGATTCTCAACCATTCCTTATCTTCAAACTCCCATATCTCGCGAACGGATTCACGATCTCGAGAAATTCCAGTTGCATCTGAAAGCAGAAACTCGCCCGATTACAACGGTATGTGTATTTTTGCCCTAGGCCATTGTAGTTATTGGTTTCGAGTATCAGACTTGCGAAAATTTTGATGGTTTCTCAACCATTCCTTAACTTCAAACTCCCATATCTCGCGAACGGAATAGGAACTCGAGAAATTCCTGTTGCATCTGAAAGCAGAAACTCGCCCGATTACAATGGTGTGTGTACTTTTCCCCTAGGCCATTCCAGTTATTGGTTTCGAGTGTCAGACTTGCGAAAATTTTGATGGTTTCTCAACCATTCCTTAACTTCAAACTCCCATATCTCGCTAACGGATTGACGAACTCGAGAAATTCCTGTTGCATCTGAAAGTAGACACTCGCCCGATTACAACGGTATGTGTATTTTTCCCCTAGGCCATTGTGGTTATTGGTTTCGAGTATCAGACTTGCGAAAATTTTTATGGTTTCGCAACCATTCCTTAACTTCAGACTCCCATATCTCGCGAACGGATTGACGAACTCGAGATTTTCCTGTTGCATCTGAAATTAGAAACTCGCCCGATTACAACGGTATGTGTATTTTTGCCCTAGGGCATAGTAGTAATTGGTATCGAGTATCAGGCTGGCGAAAATTCTGATGGTTTCTCAACCATTCCTTAACTTCAAACTCCCATATCTCGCGAACGGATTGACGAACTCGAGAAATTCCTGTTGCATCTGAAAGTAGAACCTCGCCCGATTACTACGGTACGTGTATTTTTCCCCTAGGCCATTGTAGTTATTGGTTTCGAATATCAGACTTTCGAAAATTTTGGTGGTTTCTCAACCATTCCTTAACTTCAAACTCCCATATCTCGCGAACGGATTGACGAACACGAGAAATTCCTGTTGCATCTGGAAGTAGACACTCGCCCGATTACAACGGTATGTGTATTTTTGCCCTAGGCCATTGTAGTTATTGGTTTCGAGTATCAGACTTGCGAAAATTTTGATGGTTTCTCAACCATTCCTTAACTTCAAACTCCCATATCTCGCGAACGGATTGACGAACTCGAGATTTTCCTGTTGCATCTGAAAGCAGAAACTCGCCCGATTACAACGGTATGTGTATTTTTGCCCTAGGCCATTGTAGTTATTGGTTTCGAGTATCAGACTTGCGAAAATTTTGATGGTTTCTCAACCATTCCTTAACTTCAAACTCCCATATCTCGCGAACGGAATAGGAACTGGAGAAATTCCTGTTGCATCTGAAAGCAGAAACTCGCCCGATTACACTGGTGTGTGTACTTTTCCCCTAGGCCATTCCAGTTATTGGTTTCGAGTGTCAGAATTGCGAAAATTTTGATGGTTTCTTAACCATTCCTTAACTTCAAACTCCCATATCTCGCTAACGGATTGACGAACTCGAGAAATTCCTGTTGCATCTGAAAGTAGACACTCGCCCGATTACAACAGTATGTGTATTTTTCCCCTAGGCCATTGTGGTTATTGGTTTCGAGTATCAGACTTGCGAAAATTTTTATGGTTTCTCAACCATTCCTTAACTTCAGACTCCCATATCTCGCGAACGGATTGACGAACTCGAGATATTCCTGTTGCATCTGAAAGCAGAAACTCGCCCGATTACAACGGTATGTGTATTTTTGCCCTAGGCCATAGTAGTAATTGGTATCGAGTATCAGACTTGCGAAAATTCTGATGGTTTCTCAACCATTCCTTAACTTCAGACTCCCATATCTCGCGAACGGATTGACGAACTCGAGAAATTCCTATTGCATCTGAAAGTAGACACTCGCCAGATTACAACGGTATGTGTATTTTTCCCCTAGGCCATTGTGGTTATTGGTTTCGAGTATCAGACTTGCGAAAATTTTTATGGTTTCTCAACCATTCCTTAACTTCAGACTCCCATATCTCGCGAACGGATTGACGAACTCGAGATATTCCTGTTGCATCTGAAAGCAGAAACTCGCCCGATTACAACGGTATGTGTATTTTCCCCCTAGGTCATAGTAGTTATTGGTTTCGAGTATCAGACTTGCGAAAATTTTGATGGTTTCTCAACCATTCCTTAACTTCAAACTCCCATATCTCGCGAACGGATTGACGATGTCGAGAAATTCCAGTTGCATCTGAAAGCAGAAACTCGCCCGATTACAACGGTATGTGTATTTTTGCCCTAGGCCATTGTAGTTATTGGTTTCGAGTATCAGACTTGCGAAAATTTTGATGGTTTCTCAACCATTCCTTAACTTCAAACTCCCATATCTCGCGAACGGATTGACGAACTCGAGAAATTCCTGTTGCATCTGAAAGTAGAAGCTCGCCCGATTACAACGGTATGTGTATTTTTCCCCTAGGCCATTGTAGTTATTGGTTTCGAATATCAGACTTTCGAAAATTTTGATGGTTTCTCAACCATTCCTTAACTTCAAACTCCCATATCTCGCGAACGGAATAGGAACTCGAGAAATTCCTGTTGCATCTGAAAGCAGAAACTCGCCCGATTACACTGGTGTGTGTACTTTTCCCCTAGGCCATTCCAGTTATTGGTTTCGAGTGTCAGACTTGCGAAAATTTTGATGGTTTCTCAACCATTCCTTAACTTCAAACTCCCATATCTCGCGAACGGAATAGGAACTCGAGAAATTCGTGTTGCATCTGAAAGCAGAAACTCGCCCGATTACACTGGTGTGTGTACTTTTCCCCTAGGCCATTCCAGTTATTGGTTTCGAGTGTCAGACTTGCGAAAATTTTGATGGTTTCTCAACCATTCCTTAACTTCAAACTCCCATATCTCGCTAACGGATTGACGAACTCGAGAAATTCCTGTTGCATCTGAAAGTAGACACTCGCCCGATTACAACGGTATGTGTATTTTTCCCCTAGGCCATTGTGGTCATTGGTTTCGAGTATCAGACTTGCGAAAATTTTTATGGTTTCTCAACCATTCCTTAACTTCAGACTCCCATATCTCGCGAACGGATTGACGAACTCGAGATTTTCCTGTTGCATCTGAAAGCAGAAACTCGCCCGATTACAACGGTATGTGTATTTTTGCCCTAGGCCATAGTAGTAATTGGTATCGAGTATCAGACTTGCGAAAATTCTGATGGTTTCTCAACCATTCCTTAACTTCAAACTCCCATATCTCGCGAACGGATTGACGAACTCGAGAAATTCCTGTTGCATCTGAAAGTAGAACCTCGCCCGATTACTACGGTATGTGTATTTTTCCCCTAGGCCATTGTAGTTATTGGTTTCGAATATCAGACTTTCGAAAATTTTGATGGTTTCTCAACCATTCCGTAACTTCAAACTCCCATATCTCGCGAACGGATTGACGAACACGAGAAATTCCTGTTGCATCTGGAAGTAGACACTCGCCCGATTACAACGGTATGTGTATTTTTCCCCTAGGCCATTGTAGATATTGGTATCGAGTATCAGACTTGCGAAGATTCTGATGGTTTCTCAACCATTCCTTAACTTCAAACTCCCATATCTCGCGAACGGATTGACGAACTCGAGAAATTCCTGTTGCATCTGAAAGTAGAACCTCGCCCGATTACTACGGTATGTGTATTTTTCCCCTAGGCCATTGTAGTTATTGGTTTCGAATATCAGACTTTCGAAAATTTTGATGGTTTCTCAACCATTCCTTAACTTCAAACTCCCATATCTCGCGAACGGAATAGGAACTCGAGAAATTCCTGTTGCATCTGAAAGCAGAAACTCGCCCGATTACAATGGTGTGTGTTCTTTTCCCCTAGGCCATTCCAGTTATTGGTATCGAGTATCAGACTTGCGAAAATTCTGATGGTTTCTCAACCATTCCTTAACTTCAAACTCCCATATCTCGCGAACGGATTGACGAACTCGAGAAATTCCTGTTGCATCTGAAAGTAGAACCTCGCCCGATTACTACGGTATGTGTATTTTTCTCCTAGGCCATTGTAGTTATTGGTTTCGAATATCAGACTTTCGAAAATTTTGATGGTTTCTCAACCATTCCTTAACTTCAAACTCCCATATCTCGCGAACGGATTGACGAACACGAGAAATTCCTGTTGCATCTGCAAGTAGAAGCTCGCCCGATTACAACGGTATGTGTATTTCCCCCTAGGCCATAGTAGTTATTGGTTTCGTGTATCAGACTTGCGAAAATTTTGATGGTTTCTCAACCATTCCTTAAATTCAAACTCCCATATCTCGCTAACGGATTGACGAACTCGAGAAATTCCTGATGCATCTGAAAGTAGACACTCGCCCGATTACAACGGTATGTGTATTTTTCCCCTAGGCCATTGTGGTTATTGGTTTCGAGTATCAGACTTGCGAAAATTTTTATGGTTTCTCAACCATTCCTTAACTTCAGACTCTCATATCTCGCGAACGGATTGACGAACTCGAGATTTTCCTGTTGCATCTGAAAGCAGAAACTCGCCTGATTACAACGGTATGTGTATTTTTTCCCTAGGCCATAGTAGTAATTGGTATCGAGTATCAGACTTGCGAAAATTCTGATGGTTTCTCAACCATTCCTTAACTTCAAACTCCCATATCTCGCGAACGGATTGACGAACTCGAGAAATTCCTGTTGCATCTGAAAGTAGATCCTCGCCCGATTACTACGGTATGTGTATTTTTCCCCTAGGCCATTGTAGATATTGGTATCGAGTATCAGACTTGCGAAGATTCTGATGGTTTCTCAACCATTCCTTAACTTCAAACTCCCATATCTCGCGAACGGATTAACGAACTCGAGAAATTCCTGTTGCATCTGAAAGTAGACACTCGCCCGATTACAACGGTATGTGTATTTTTCCCCTAGGCCATTGTAGTTATTGGTTTCGAGTATCAGACTTGCGAAAATTTTGATGGTTTCTCAACCATTCCTTAACTTCAAACTCCCATATCTCGCGAACGGAATAGGAACTCGAGAAATTCCTGTTGCATCTGAAAGCAGAAACTCGCCCGATTACAACGGTATGTGTATTTTTCCCCTAGGCCATTGTGGTTATTGGTTTCGAGTTTCAGACTTGCGAAAATTTTTATGGTTTCTCAACCATTCCTTAACTTCAGACTCTCATATCTCGCGAACGGATTGACGAACTCGAGATTTTCCTGTTGCATCTGAAAGCAGAAACTCGCCTGATTACAACGGTATGTGTATTTTTGCCCTTGGCCATAGTAGTAATTGGTATCGAGTGTCAGACTTACGAAAATTCTGATGGTTTCTCAACCATTCCTTAACTTCAAACTCCCATATCTCGCGAACGGATTGACGAACTCGAGAAATTCCTGTTGCATCTGAAAGTAGATCCTCGCCCGATTACTACGGTATGTGTATTTTTCCCCTAGGCCATAGTAGATATTGGTATCGAGTATCAGACTTGCGAAGATTCTGATGGTTTCTCAACCATTCCTTAACTTCAAACTCCCATATCTCGCGAACGGATTAACGAACTCGAGAAATTCCTGTTGCATCTGATAGTAGAACCTCGCCCGATTACTACGGTATGTGTATTTTTCCCCTAGGCCATTGTAGTTATTGGTTTCGAATTACAGACTTGCGAAAATTTTGATGGTTTCTCTACCATTTCTTAACTTCAAACTCCCATATCTCGCGAACGGATTGACGAACTCGAGAAATTCCTGTTGCATCTGAAAGTAGACACTCGCCCGATTACAACGGTATGTGTATTTTTCCCCTAGGCCATTGTAGATATTGGTATCGAGTATCAGACTTGCGAAGATTCTGATGGTTTCTCAACCATTCCTTAACTTCAAACTCCCATATCTCGCTAACGGATTGACGAACTCGAGAAATTCCTGTTGCATCTGACAGTAGACACTCGCCCGATTACAACGATATGTGTATTTTTCCCCTAGGCCATTGTGGTTATTGGTTTCGAGTATCAGACTTGCGAAAATTTTTATGGTTTCTCAACCATTCCTTAACTTCAGACTCTCATATCTCGCGAACGGATTGACGAATTCGAGATTTTCCTGTTGCATCTGAAAGCAGAAACTCGCCCGATTACAACGGTATGTGTATTTTTGCCCTAGGCCATAGTAGTAATTGGTATCGAGTATCAGACTTGCGAAAATTCTGATGGTTTCTCAACCATTCCTTAACTTCAAACTCCCATATCTCGCGAACGGATTGACGAACTCGAGAAATTCCTGTTGCATCTGAAAGTAGAAGCTCGCCCGATTCCAACGGTATGTGTATTTTCCCCCTAGGCCATAGTAGTTATTGGTTTCCAGTATCAGACTTGCGAAAATTTTGATGGTTTCTCAACCATTCCTTAACTTCAAACTCCCATATCTCGCGAACGGAATAGGAACTCGAGGAATTCCTGTTGCATCGGAAAGCAGAAACTCGACCGATTACAATGGTGTGTGTACTTTTCCCCTAGGTCATTCCAGTTATTGGTTTCGAGTGTCAGACTTGGGAAAATTTTGATGGTTTCTCAACCATTCCTTAACTTCAAACTCCCATATCTCGCTAACGGATTGACGAACTCGAGAAATTCCTGTTGCATCTGACAGTAGACACTCGCCCGATTACAACGATATGTGTATTTTTCCCCTAGGCCATTGTGGTTATTGGTTTCGAGTATCAGACTTGCGAAAATTTTTATGGTTTCTCAACCATTCCTTAACTTCAGACTCTCATATCTCGCGAACGGATTGACGAACTCGAGATTTTCCTGTTGCATCTGAAAGCAGAAACTCGCCCGATTACAACGGTATGTGTATTTTTGCCCTAGGCCATAGTAGTAATTGGTATCGAGTATCAGACTTGCGAAAATTCTGATGGTTTCTCAACCATTCCTTAACTTCAAACTCCCATATCTCGCGAACGGATTGACGAACTCGAGAAATTCCTGTTGCATCTGAAAGTAGAACCTCGCCCGATTACTACGGTATGTGTATTTTTCTCCTAGGCCATTGTAGTTATTGGTTTCGAATATCAGACTTTCGAAAATTTTGATGGTTTTTCAACCATTCCTTAACTTCAAACTCCCATATCTCGCGAACGGATTGACGAACACGAGAAATTCCTGTTGCATCTGCAAGTAGAAGCTCGCCCGATTACAACGGTATGTGTATTTCCCCCTAGGCCATAGTAGTTATTGGTTTCGTGTATCAGACTTGCGAAAATTTTGATGGTTTCTCAACCATTCCTTAAATTCAATCTCCCATATCTCGCTAACGGATTGACGAACTCGAGAAATTCCTGTTGCATCTGAAAGTAGACACTCGCCCGAATACAACGGTATGTGTATTTTTCCCCTAGGCCATTGTGGTTATTGGTTTCGAGTATCAGAGTTGCGAAAATTTTTATGGTTTCTCAACCATTCCTTAACTTCAGACTCTCATATCTCGCGAACGGATTGACGAACTCGAGATTTTCCTGTTGCATCTGAAAGCAGAAACTCGCCTGATTACAACGGTATGTGTATTTTTGCCCTAGGCCATAGTAGTAATTGGTATCGAGTATCAGACTTGCGAAAATTCTGATGGTTTCTCAACCATTCCTTAACTTCAAACACCCATATCTCGCGAACGGATTGACGAACTCGAGAAATTCCTGTTGCATCTGAAAGTAGATCCTCGCCCGATTACTACGGTATGTGTATTTTTCCCCTAGGCCATTATAGATATTGGTATCGAGTATCAGACTTGCGAAGATTCTGATGGTTTCTCAACCATTCCTTAACTTCAAACTCCCATATCTCGCGAACGGATTAACGAACTCGAGAAATTCCTGTTGCATCTGAAAGTAGACACTCGCCCGATTACAACGGTATGTGTATTTTTCCCCTAGGCCATTGTAGTTATTGGTTTCGAGTATCAGACTTGCGAAAATTTTGATGGTTCCTCAACCATTCCTTAACTTCAAACTCCCATATCTCGCGAACGGAATAGGAACACGAGAAATTCCTGTTGCATCTGAAAGCAGAAACTCGCCCGATTACAATGGTGTGTGTACTTTTCCCCTAGGCCATTGCAGTTATTGGTTTCGAGTGTCAGACTTGCGAAAATTTTGATGGTTTCTCAACCATTCCTTAACTTCAAACTCCCATATCTCGCGAACGGATTGACGAACTCGAGAAATTCCTGTTGCATCTGAAAGTAGACACTCGCCCGATTACAACGGTATGTGTATTTTTCCCCTAGGCCATTGTAGTTATTGGTTTCGAGTGTCAGACTTTCGAAAATTTTGATGGTTTCTCAACCATTCCTTAACTTCAAACTCCCATATCTCGCGAACGGATTGTCGAACACGAGAAATTCCTGTTGCATCTGCAAGTAGAAGCTCGCCCGATTACAACGGTATGTGTACTTCCCCCTAGGCCATAGTAGTTATTGGTTTCGTGTATCAGACTTGCGAAAATTTTGATGGTTTCTCAACCATTCCTTAAATTCAAACTCCCATATCTCGCTAACGGATTGACGAACTCGAGAAATTCCTGTTGCATCTGAAAGTAGACACTCGCCCGATTACAACGGTATGTGTATTTTTCCCCTAGGCCATTGTAGTTATTGGTTTCGAGTGTCAGACTTGCGAAAATTTTGATGGTTTCTCAACCATTCCTTAACTTCAAACTCCCATATCTCGCGAACGGAATAGGAACTCGAGAAATTCCTGTTGCATCTGAAAGCAGAAACTCGCCCGATTACAACGGTATGTGTATTTTTCCCCTAGGCCATTGTGGTTATTGGGTTCGAGTATCAGACTTGCGAAAATTTTTATGGTTTCTCAACCATTCCTTAACTTCAGACTCTCATATCTCGCGAACGGATTGACGAACTCGAGATTTTCCTGTTGCATCTGAAAGCAGAAACTCGCCTGATTACAACGGTATGTGTATTTTTGCCCTAGGCCATAGTAGTAATTGGTATCGAGTATCAGACTTGCGAAAATTCTGATGGTTTCTCAACCATTCCTTAACTTCAAACTCCCATATCTCGCGAACGGATTGACGAACTCGAGAAATTCCTGTTGCATCTGAAAGTAGATCTTCGCCCGATTACTACGGTATGTGTATTTTTCCCCTAGGCCATAGTAGATATTGGTATCGAGTATCAGACTTGCGAAGATTCTGATGGTTTCTCAACCATTCCTTAACTTCAAACTCCCATATCTCGCGAACGGATTAACGAACTCGAGAAATTCCTGTTGCATCTGATAGTAGAACCTCGACCGATTACTACGGTATGTGTATTTTTCCCCTAGGCCATTGTAGTTATTGGTTTCGAATTACAGACTTGCGAAAATTTTGATGGTTTCTCTACCATTCCTTAACTTCAAACTCCCATATCTCGCGAACGGTTTGACGAACTCGAGAAATTCCTGTTGCATCTGAAAGTAGACACTCGCCCGATTACAACGCTATGTGTATTTTTCCCCTAGGCCATTGTAGATATTGGTATCGAGTATCAGACTTGCGAAGATTCTGATGGTTTCTCAACCATTCCTTAACTTCAAACTCCCATATCTCGCTAACGGATTGACGAACTCGAGAAATTCCTGTTGCATCTGACAGTAGACACTCGCCCGATTACAACGGTATGTGTATTTTTCCCCTAGGCCATTGTAGTTATTGGTTTCGAGTGTCAGACTTGCGAAAATTTTGATGGTTTCTCAACCATTCCTTAACTTCAAACTCCCATATCTCGCGAACGGAATAGGAACTCGAGAAATTCCTGTTGCATCTGAAAGCAGAAACTCGCCCGATTACAACGGTATGTGTATTTTTCCCCTAGGCCATTGTGGTTATTGGTTTCGAGTATCAGACTTGCGAAAATTTTTATGGTTTCTCAACCATTCCTTAACTTCAGACTCTCATATCTCGCGAACGGATTGACGAACTCGAGATTTTCCTGTTGCATCTGAAAGCAGAAACTCGCCTGATTACAACGGTATGTGTATTTCTGCCCTAGGCCATAGTAGTAATTGGTATCGAGTATCAGATTTGCGAAAATTCTGATGGTTTCTCAACCATTCCTTAACTTCAAACTCCCATATCTCGCGAACGGATTGACGAACTCGAGAAATTCGTGTTGCATCTGAAAGTAGAACCTCGCCCGATTACTACGGTATGTGTATTTTTCTCCTAGGCCATTGTAGTTATTGGTTTCGAATATCAGACTTTCGAAAATTTTTATGGTTTCTCAACCATTCCTTAAATTCAAACTCCCATATCTCGCTAACGGATTGACAAACTCGAGAAATTCCTGTTGCATCTGAAAGCAGAAACTCGCCCGATTACAACGGTATGTGTATTTTTCCCCTAGGCCATTGTGGTTATTGGTTTCGAGTATCAGACTTGCGAAAATTTTTATGGTTTCTCTACCATTCCTTAACTTCAGACTCTCATATCTCGCGAACGGATTGACGAACTCGAGAAATTCCTGTTGCATCTGAAAGTAGATCCTCGCCCGATTACAACGATATGTGTATTTTTCCCCTAGGCCATTGTGGTTATTGGTTTCGAGTATCAGACTTGCGAAGATTCTGATGGTTTCTCAACCATTCCTTAACTTCAGACTCTCATATCTCGCGAACGGATTGACGAACTCGAGAAATTACTGTTGCATCTGAAAGTAGATCTTCGCCCGATTACTACGGTATGTGTATTTTTCCCCTAGGCCATTGTGGTTATTGGTTTCGAGTATCAGAGTTGCGAAAATTTTTATGGTTTCTCAACCATTCCTTAACTTCAGACTCTCATATCTCGCGAACGGATTGACGAACTCGAGATTTTCCTGTTGCATCTGAAAGCAGAAACTCGCCCGATTACAACGGTATGTGTATTTTTGCCCTAGGCCATAGTAGTAATTGGTATCGAGTATCAGACTTGCGAAAATTCTGATGGTTTCTCAACCATTCCTTAACTTCAAACTCCCATATCTCGCGAACGGATTGACGAACTCGAGAAATTCCTGTTGCATCTGAAAGTAGAACCTCGCCCGATTACTACGGTATGTGTATTTTTCTCCTAGGCCATTGTAGTTATTGGTTTCGAATATCAGACTTTCGAAAATTTTGATGGTTTCTCAACCATTCCTTAACTTCAAACTCCCATATCTCGCGAACGGATTGACGAACTCGAGAAATTCCTGTTGCATCTGAAAGTAGACACTCGCCCGATTACAACGGTATGTGTATTTTTCCCCTAGGCCATTGTAGTTATTGGTTTCGAGTGTCAGACTTTCGAAAATTTTGATGGTTTCTCAACCATTCCTTAACTTCAAACTCCCATATCTCGCGAACGGATTGTCGAACACGAGAAATTCCTGTTGCATCTGCAAGTAGAAGCTCGCCCGATTACAACGGTATGTGTACTTCCCCCTAGGCCATAGTAGTTATTGGTTTCGTGTATCAGACTTGCGAAAATTTTGATGGTTTCTCAACCATTCCTTAAATTCAAACTCCCATATCTCGCTAACGGATTGACGAACTCGAGAAATTCCTGTTGCATCTGAAAGTAGACACTCGCCCGATTACAACGGTATGTGTATTTTTCCCCTAGGCCATTGTAGTTATTGGTTTCGAGTGTCAGACTTGCGAAAATTTTGATGGTTTCTCAACCATTCCTTAACTTCAAACTCCCATATCTCGCGAACGGAATAGGAACTCGAGAAATTCCTGTTGCATCTGAAAGCAGAAACTCGCCCGATTACAACGGTATGTGTATTTTTCCCCTAGGCCATTGTGGTTATTGGGTTCGAGTATCAGACTTGCGAAAATTTTTATGGTTTCTCAACCATTCCTTAACTTCAGACTCTCATATCTCGCGAACGGATTGACGAACTCGAGATTTTCCTGTTGCATCTGAAAGCAGAAACTCGCCTGATTACAACGGTATGTGTATTTTTGCCCTAGGCCATAGTAGTAATTGGTATCGAGTATCAGACTTGCGAAAATTCTGATGGTTTCTCAACCATTCCTTAACTTCAAACTCCCATATCTCGCGAACGGATTGACGAACTCGAGAAATTCCTGTTGCATCTGAAAGTAGATCTTCGCCCGATTACTACGGTATGTGTATTTTTCCCCTAGGCCATAGTAGATATTGGTATCGAGTATCAGACTTGCGAAGATTCTGATGGTTTCTCAACCATTCCTTAACTTCAAACTCCCATATCTCGCGAACGGATTAACGAACTCGAGAAATTCCTGTTGCATCTGATAGTAGAACCTCGACCGATTACTACGGTATGTGTATTTTTCCCCTAGGCCATTGTAGTTATTGGTTTCGAATTACAGACTTGCGAAAATTTTGATGGTTTCTCTACCATTCCTTAACTTCAAACTCCCATATCTCGCGAACGGTTTGACGAACTCGAGAAATTCCTGTTGCATCTGAAAGTAGACACTCGCCCGATTACAACGCTATGTGTATTTTTCCCCTAGGCCATTGTAGATATTGGTATCGAGTATCAGACTTGCGAAGATTCTGATGGTTTCTCAACCATTCCTTAACTTCAAACTCCCATATCTCGCTAACGGATTGACGAACTCGAGAAATTCCTGTTGCATCTGACAGTAGACACTCGCCCGATTACAACGGTATGTGTATTTTTCCCCTAGGCCATTGTAGTTATTGGTTTCGAGTGTCAGACTTGCGAAAATTTTGATGGTTTCTCAACCATTCCTTAACTTCAAACTCCCATATCTCGCGAACGGAATAGGAACTCGAGAAATTCCTGTTGCATCTGAAAGCAGAAACTCGCCCGATTACAACGGTATGTGTATTTTTCCCCTAGGCCATTGTGGTTATTGGTTTCGAGTATCAGACTTGCGAAAATTTTTATGGTTTCTCAACCATTCCTTAACTTCAGACTCTCATATCTCGCGAACGGATTGACGAACTCGAGATTTTCCTGTTGCATCTGAAAGCAGAAACTCGCCTGATTACAACGGTATGTGTATTTCTGCCCTAGGCCATAGTAGTAATTGGTATCGAGTATCAGATTTGCGAAAATTCTGATGGTTTCTCAACCATTCCTTAACTTCAAACTCCCATATCTCGCGAACGGATTGACGAACTCGAGAAATTCGTGATGCATCTGAAAGTAGAACCTCGCCCGATTACTACGGTATGTGTATTTTTCTCCTAGGCCATTGTAGTTATTGGTTTCGAATATCAGACTTTCGAAAATTTTTATGGTTTCTCAACCATTCCTTAAATTCAAACTCCCATATCTCGCTAACGGATTGACAAACTCGAGAAATTCCTGTTGCATCTGAAAGCAGAAACTCGCCCGATTACAACGGTATGTGTATTTTTCCCCTAGGCCATTGTGGTTATTGGTTTCGAGTATCAGACTTGCGAAAATTTTTATGGTTTCTCTACCATTCCTTAACTTCAGACTCTCATATCTCGCGAACGGATTGACGAACTCGAGAAATTCCTGTTGCATCTGAAAGTAGATCCTCGCCCGATTACAACGATATGTGTATTTTTCCCCTAGGCCATTGTGGTTATTGGTTTCGAGTATCAGACTTGCGAAGATTCTGATGGTTTCTCAACCATTCCTTAACTTCAGACTCTCATATCTCGCGAACGGATTGACGAACTCGAGAAATTCCTGTTGCATCTGAAAGTAGATCTTCGCCCGATTACTACGGTATGTGTATTTTTCCCCTAGGCCATTGTGGTTATTGGTTTCGAGTATCAGAGTTGCGAAAATTTTTATGGTTTCTCAACCATTCCTTAACTTCAGACTCTCATATCTCGCGAACGGATTGACGAACTCGAGATTTTCCTGTTGCATCTGAAAGCAGAAACTCGCCCGATTACAACGGTATGTGTATTTTTGCCCTAGGCCATAGTAGTAATTGGTATCGAGTATCAGACTTGCGAAAATTCTGATGGTTTCTCAACCATTCCTTAACTTCAAACTCCCATATCTCGCGAACGGATTGACGAACTCGAGAAATTCCTGTTGCATCTGAAAGTAGAACCTCGCCCGATTACTACGGTATGTGTATTTTTCTCCTAGGCCATTGTAGTTATTGGTTTCGAATATCAGACTTTCGAAAATTTTGATGGTTTTTCAACCATTCCTTAACTTCAAACTCCCATATCTCGCGAACGGATTGACGAACACGAGAAATTCCTGTTGCATCTGCAAGTAGAAGCTCGCCCGATTACAACGGTATGTGTATTTCCCCCTAGGCCATAGTAGTTATTGGTTTCGTGTATCAGACTTGCGAAAATTTTGATGGTTTCTCAACCATTCCTTAAATTCAATCTCCCATATCTCGCTAACGGATTGACGAGCTCGAGAAATTCCTGTTGCATCTGAAAGTAGACACTCGCCCGAATACAACGGTATGTGTATTTTTCCCCTAGGCCATTGTGGTTATTGGTTTCGAGTATCAGAGTTGCGAAAATTTTTATGGTTTCTCAACCATTCCTTAACTTCAGACTCTCATATCTCGCGAACGGATTGACGAACTCGAGATTTTCCTGTTGCATCTGAAAGCAGAAACTCGCCTGATTACAACGGTATGTGTATTTTTGCCCTAGGCCATAGTAGTAATTGGTATCGAGTATCAGACTTGCGAAAATTCTGATGGTTTCTCAACCATTCCTTAACTTCAAACACCCATATCTCGCGAACGGATTGACGAACTCGAGAAATTCCTGTTGCATCTGAAAGTAGATCCTCGCCCGATTACTACGGTATGTGTATTTTTCCCCTAGGCCATTATAGATATTGGTATCGAGTATCAGACTTGCGAAGATTCTGATGGTTTCTCAACCATTCCTTAACTTCAAACTCCCATATCTCGCGAACGGATTAACGAACTCGAGAAATTCCTGTTGCATCTGAAAGTAGACACTCGCCCGATTACAACGGTATGTGTATTTTTCCCCTAGGCCATTGTAGTTATTGGTTTCGAGTATCAGACTTGCGAAAATTTTGATGGTTCCTCAACCATTCCTTAACTTCAAACTCCCATATCTCGCGAACGGAATAGGAACACGAGAAATTCCTGTTGCATCTGAAAGCAGAAACTCGCCCGATTACAATGGTGTGTGTACTTTTCCCCTAGGCCATTGCAGTTATTGGTTTCGAGTGTCAGACTTGCGAAAATTTTGATGGTTTCTCAACCATTCCTTAACTTCAAACTCCCATATCTCGCGAACGGATTGACGAACTCGAGAAATTCCTGTTGCATCTGAAAGTAGACACTCGCCCGATTACAACGGTATGTGTATTTTTCCCCTAGGCCATTGTAGTTATTGGTTTCGAGTGTCAGACTTTCGAAAATTTTGATGGTTTCTCAACCATTCCTTAACTTCAAACTCCCATATCTCGCGAACGGATTGTCGAACACGAGAAATTCCTGTTGCATCTGCAAGTAGAAGCTCGCCCGATTACAACGGTATGTGTACTTCCCCCTAGGCCATAGTAGTTATTGGTTTCGTGTATCAGACTTGCGAAAATTTTGATGGTTTCTCAACCATTCCTTAAATTCAAACTCCCATATCTCGCTAACGGATTGACGAACTCGAGAAATTCCTGTTGCATCTGAAAGTAGACACTCGCCCGATTACAACGGTATGTGTATTTTTCCCCTAGGCCATTGTAGTTATTGGTTTCGAGTGTCAGACTTGCGAAAATTTTGATGGTTTCTCAACCATTCCTTAACTTCAAACTCCCATATCTCGCGAACGGAATAGGAACTCGAGAAATTCCTGTTGCATCTGAAAGCAGAAACTCGCCCGATTACAACGGTATGTGTATTTTTCCCCTAGGCCATTGTGGTTATTGGGTTCGAGTATCAGACTTGCGAAAATTTTTATGGTTTCTCAACCATTCCTTAACTTCAGACTCTCATATCTCGCGAACGGATTGACGAACTCGAGATTTTCCTGTTGCATCTGAAAGCAGAAACTCGCCTGATTACAACGGTATGTGTATTTTTGCCCTAGGCCATAGTAGTAATTGGTATCGAGTATCAGACTTGCGAAAATTCTGATGGTTTCTCAACCATTCCTTAACTTCAAACTCCCATATCTCGCGAACGGATTGACGAACTCGAGAAATTCCTGTTGCATCTGAAAGTAGATCTTCGCCCGATTACTACGGTATGTGTATTTTTCCCCTAGGCCATAGTAGATATTGGTATCGAGTATCAGACTTGCGAAGATTCTGATGGTTTCTCAACCATTCCTTAACTTCAAACTCCCATATCTCGCGAACGGATTAACGAACTCGAGAAATTCCTGTTGCATCTGATAGTAGAACCTCGACCGATTACTACGGTATGTGTATTTTTCCCCTAGGCCATTGTAGTTATTGGTTTCGAATTACAGACTTGCGAAAATTTTGATGGTTTCTCTACCATTCCTTAACTTCAAACTCCCATATCTCGCGAACGGTTTGACGAACTCGAGAAATTCCTGTTGCATCTGAAAGTAGACACTCGCCCGATTACAACGCTATGTGTATTTTTCCCCTAGGCCATTGTAGATATTGGTATCGAGTATCAGACTTGCGAAGATTCTGATGGTTTCTCAACCATTCCTTAACTTCAAACTCCCATATCTCGCTAACGGATTGACGAACTCGAGAAATTCCTGTTGCATCTGACAGTAGACACTCGCCCGATTACAACGGTATGTGTATTTTTCCCCTAGGCCATTGTAGTTATTGGTTTCGAGTGTCAGACTTGCGAAAATTTTGATGGTTTCTCAACCATTCCTTAACTTCAAACTCCCATATCTCGCGAACGGAATAGGAACTCGAGAAATTCCTGTTGCATCTGAAAGCAGAAACTCGCCCGATTACAACGGTATGTGTATTTTTCCCCTAGGCCATTGTGGTTATTGGTTTCGAGTATCAGACTTGCGAAAATTTTTATGGTTTCTCAACCATTCCTTAACTTCAGACTCTCATATCTCGCGAACGGATTGACGAACTCGAGATTTTCCTGTTGCATCTGAAAGCAGAAACTCGCCTGATTACAACGGTATGTGTATTTCTGCCCTAGGCCATAGTAGTAATTGGTATCGAGTATCAGATTTGCGAAAATTCTGATGGTTTCTCAACCATTCCTTAACTTCAAACTCCCATATCTCGCGAACGGATTGACGAACTCGAGAAATTCGTGTTGCATCTGAAAGTAGAACCTCGCCCGATTACTACGGTATGTGTATTTTTCTCCTAGGCCATTGTAGTTATTGGTTTCGAATATCAGACTTTCGAAAATTTTTATGGTTTCTCAACCATTCCTTAAATTCAAACTCCCATATCTCGCTAACGGATTGACAAACTCGAGAAATTCCTGTTGCATCTGAAAGCAGAAACTCGCCCGATTACAACGGTATGTGTATTTTTCCCCTAGGCCATTGTGGTTATTGGTTTCGAGTATCAGACTTGCGAAAATTTTTATGGTTTCTCTACCATTCCTTAACTTCAGACTCTCATATCTCGCGAACGGATTGACGAACTCGAGAAATTCCTGTTGCATCTGAAAGTAGATCCTCGCCCGATTACAACGATATGTGTATTTTTCCCCTAGGCCATTGTGGTTATTGGTTTCGAGTATCAGACTTGCGAAGATTCTGATGGTTTCTCAACCATTCCTTAACTTCAGACTCTCATATCTCGCGAACGGATTGACGAACTCGAGAAATTCCTGTTGCATCTGAAAGTAGATCTTCGCCCGATTACTACGGTATGTGTATTTTTCCCCTAGGCCATAGTAGATATTGGTATCGAGTATCAGACTTGCGAAGATTCTGATGGTTTCTCAACCATTCCTTAACTTCAAACTCCCATATCTCGCGAACGGATTAACGAACTCGAGAAATTCCTGTTGCATCTGATAGTAGAACCTCGACCGATTACTACGGTATGTGTATTTTTCCCCTAGGCCATTGTAGTTATTGGTTTCGAATTACAGACTTGCGAAAATTTTGATGGTTTCTCTACCATTCCTTAACTTCAAACTCCCATATCTCGCGAACGGTTTGACGAACTCGAGAAATTCCTGTTGCATCTGAAAGTAGACACACGCCCGATTACAACGGTATGTGTATTTTTCCCCTAGGCCATTGTAGATATTGGTATCGAGTATCAGACTTGCGAAGATTCTGATGGTTTCTCAACCATTCCTTAACTTCAAACTCCCATATCTCGCTAACGGATTGACGAACTCGAGAAATTCCTGTTGCATCTGACAGTAGACACTCGCCCGATTACAACGATATGTGTATTTTTCCCCTAGGCCATTGTGGTTATTGGTTTCGAGTATCAGACTTGCGAAAATTTTTATGGTTTCTCAACCATTCCTTAACTTCAAACTCCCATATCTCGCGAACGGATTAACGAACTCGAGAAATTCCTGTTGCATCTGATAGTAGAACCTCGCCCGATTACTACGGTATGTGTATTTTCCCCCTAGGCCATAGTAGTTATTGGTTTCCAGTATCAGACTTGCGAAAATTTTGATGGTTTCTCAACCATTCCTTAACTTCAAACTCCCATATCTCGCGAACGGAATAGGAACTAGAGAAATTCCTGTTGCATCGGAAAGCAGAAACTCGACCGATTACAATGGTGTGTGTACTTTTCCCCTAGGTCATTCCAGTTATTGGTTTCGAGTGTCAGACTTTCGAAAATTTTGATGGTTTCTCAACCATTCCTTAACTTCAAACTCCCATATCTCGCTAACGGATTGACGAACTGGAGAAATTCCTGTTACATCTGACAGTAGACACTCGCCCGATTACAACGATATGTGTATTTTTCCCCTAGGCCATTGTGGTTATTGGTTTCGAGTATCAGACTTGCGAAAATTTTTATGGTTTCTCAACCATTCCTTAACTTCAGACTCTCATATCTCGCGAACGGATTGACGAACTCGAGATTTTCCTGTTGCATCTGAAAGCAGAAACTCGCCCGATTACAACGGTATGGGTATTTTTGCCCTAGGCCATAGTAGTAATTGGTATCGAGTATCAGATTTGCGAAAATTCTGATGGTTTCTCAACCATTCCTTAACTTCAAACTCCCATATCTCGCTAACGGATTGACGAACTCGAGAAATTCCTGTTGCATCTGATAGTAGATCCTCGCCCGATTACTACGGTATGTGTATTTTTCCCCTAGGCCATTGTAGATATTGGTATCGAGTATCAGACTTGCGAAGATTCTGATGGTTTCTCAACCATTCCTTAACTTCAAACTCCCATATCTCGCGAACGGATTAACGAACTCGACAAATTCCTGTTGCATCTGAAAGCAGAAACTCGCCCGATTACAACGGTATGTGTATTTTTGCCCTAGGCCATTGTAGTTATTGGTTTCGATTATCAGACTTGCGAAAATTTTGATGGTTTCTCAACCATTCCTTAACTTCAAACTCCCATATCTCGCGAACGGAATAGTAACTCGAGAAATTCCTGTTGCATCTGAAAGCAGAAACTCGCCCGATTACAATGGTGTGTGTACTTTTCCCCTAGGCCATTCCAGTTATTGGTATCGAGTATCAGACTTGCGAAAATTCTGATGGTTTCTCAACCATTCCTTAACTTCAAACTCCCATATCTCGCGAACGGATTGACGAACTCGAGAAATTCCTGTTGCATCTGAAAGTAGAACCTCGCCCGATTACTACGGTATGTGTATTTTTCCCCTAGGCCATTGTAGTTATTGGTTTCGAATATCAGACTTTCGAAAATTTTGATGGTTTCTCAACCATTCCTTAACTTCAAACTCCCATATCTCGCGAACGGATTGACGAACACGAGAAATTCCTGTTGCATCTGGAAGTAGACACTCGCCCGATTACAACGGTATGTGTATTTTTCCCCTAGGCCATTGTAGATATTGGTATCGAGTATCAGACTTGCGAAGATTCTGATGGTTTCTCAACCATTCCTTAACTTCAAACTCCCATATCTCGCTAACGGATTGACGAACTCGAGAAATTCCTGTTGCATCTGAAAGTAGACACTCGCCCGATTACAACGGTGTGTGTATTTTTCCCCTAGGCCATTGTAGATATTTGTATCGAGTATCAGACTTGCGAAGATTCTGATGGTTTCTCAACCATTCCTTAACTTCAGACTCCCATATCTCGCGAACGGATTGACGAACTCGAGATTTTCCTGTTGCATCTGAAAGCAGAAACTCGCCCGATTACAACGGTATGTGTATTTTTGCCCTAGGCCATAGTAGTAATTGGTATCGAGTATCAGATTTGCGAAAATTCTGATGGTTTCTCAACCATTCCTTAACTTCAAACTCCCATATCTCGCGAACGGATTGACGAACTCGAGAAATTCCTGTTGCATCTGAAAGTAGAACTTCGCCCGATTACTACGGTATGTGTATTTTTCTCCTAGGCCATTGTAGTTATTGGTTTCGAATATCAGACTTTCAAAAATTTTGATGGTTTCTCAACCATTCCTTAACTTCAAACTCCCATATCTCGCGAACGGATTGACGAACTCGAGATTTTCCTGTTGCATCTGAAAGCAGAAACTCGCCCGATTACAGCGGTATGTGTATTTTTCCCCTAGGCCATTGTAGATATTTGTATCGAGTATCAGACTTGCGAAGATTCTGATGGTTTCTCAACCATTCCTTAACTTCAAACTCCCATATCTCGCTAACGGATTGACGAACTCGAGAAATTCCTGTTGCATCTGAAAGTAGACACTCGCCCGATTACAACGGTGTGTGTATTTTTCCCCTAGGCCATTGTAGATATTGGTATCGAGTATAAGACTTGCGAAGATTCTGATGGTTTCTCAAACATTCCCTAACTTCAAACACCCATATCTCGCTAACGGATTGACGAACTCGAGAAATTCCTGTTGCATCTGACAGTAGACACTCGCCCGATTACAACGGTATGTGTATTTTTCCCCTAGGCCATTGTGGTTATTGGTTTCGAGTGTCAGACTTGCGAAAATTTTTATGGTTTCTCAACCATTCCTTAACTTCAGACTCCCATATCTCGCGAACGGATTGACGAACTCGAGATTTTCCTGTTGCATCTGAAAGCAGAAACTCGCCCGATTACAACGGTATGTGTATTTTTGCCCTAGGCCATAGTAGTAATTGGTGTCGAGTATCAGATTTGCGAAAATTCTGATGGTTTCTCAAACATTCCTTAACTTCAAACTCCCATATCTCGCGAAGGGATTGACGAACTCGAGAAATTCCTGTTGCATCTGAAAGTAGAACCTCGCCCGATTACAACGGTATGTGTATTTTTCCCCTAGGCCATTGTAGATATTTGTATCGAGTATCAGACTTGCGAAGATTCTGATGGTTTCTCAACCATTCCTTAACTTCAAACTCCCATATCTCGCTAACGGATTGACGAACTCGAGAAATTCCTGTTGCATCTGAAAGTAGACACTCGCCCGATTACAACGGTATGTGTATTTTTCCCCTAGGCCATTGTGGTTATTGGTTTCGAGTATCAGACTTGCGGAAAATTTTTACGGTTTCTCAACCATTCCTTAACTTCAGACTCTCATATCTCCGGAACGGATTGACGAACTCGAGATTTTCCTGTTGCATCTGAAAGCAGAAACTCGCCCGATTACAACGGTATGTGTATTTTTGCCCTAGGCCATAGCAGTTATTGGTTTCGAGTATCAGACTTGCGAAAATTTTGATGGTTTCTCAACCATTCCTTAAATTCAAACTCCCATATCTCGCTAACGGATTGATGAACTCGAGAAATTCCTGTTGCATCTGAAAGTAGACACTCGCCCGATTACAACGGTGTGTGTATTTTTCCCCTAGGCCATTGTAGATATTGGTATCGAGTATCAGACTTGCGAAGATTCTGATGGTTTCTCAAACATTCCTTAACTTCAAACTCCCATATCTCGCTAACGGATTGACGAACTCGAGAAATTCCTGTTGCATCTGACAGTAGACACTCGCCCGATTACAACGGTATGTGTATTTTTCCCCTAGGCCATTGTGGTTATTGGTTTCGAGTGTCAGACTTGCGAAAATTTTTATGGTTTCTCAACCATTCCTTAACTTCAGACTCCCATATCTCGCGAACGGATTGACGAACTCGAGATTTTCCTGTTGCATCTGAAAGCAGAAACTCGCCCGATTACAACGGTATGTGTATTTTTGCCCTAGGCCATAGTAGTAATTGGTATCGAGTATCAGATTTGCGAAAATTCTGATGGTTTCTCAACCATTCCTTAACTTCAAACTCCCATATCTCGCGAACGGATTGACGAACTCGAGATTTTCCTGTTGCATCTGAAAGCAGAAACTCGCCCGATTACAACGGTATGTGTATTTTTCCCCTAGGCCATTGTGGTTATTTGTTTCGAGTATCAGACTTGCGAAAATTTTTATGGTTTCTCAACCATTCCTTAACTTCAGACTCTCATATCTCCGGAACGGATTGACGAACTCGAGATTTTCCTGTTGCATCTGAAAGCAGAAACTCGCACGATTACAACGGTATGTGTATTTTTCCCCTAGGCCATTGTAGATATTTGTATCGAGTATCAGACTTGCGAAGATTCTGATGGTTTCTCAACCATTCCTTAACTTCAAACTCCCATATCTCGCTAACGGATTGACGAACTCGAGAAATTCCTGTTGCATCTGAAAGTAGACACTCGCCCGATTACAACGGTTTGTGTGTTTTACCCTAGGCCATTGTCGTTATTGGTTTCGAGTATCAGACTTGCGAAAATTTTTATGGTTTCTCAACCATTCCTTAACTTCAAACTCCCACATCTCGCGAACGGATTGACGAACTCGAGAAATTCCTGTTGCATCTGAAAGTAGACACTCGCCCGATTACAACGGTATGTGTATTTTTGCCCTAGGCCATAGCAGTTATTGGTTTCGAGTATCAGACTTGCGAAAATTTTGATGGTTTCTCAACCATTCCTTAAATTCAAACTCCCATATCTCGCTAACGGATTGACGAACTCGAGAAATTCCTGTTGCATCTGAAAGTAGACACTCGCCCGATTACAACGGTATGTGTATTTTTCCCCTAGGCCATTGTGGTTATTGGTTTCGAGTATCAGACTTGCGAAAATTTTTATGGTTTCTCAACCATTCCTTAACTTCAGACTCTCATATCTCCGGAACGGATTGACGAACTCGAGATTTTCCTGTTGCATCTGAAAGCAGAAACTCGCCCGATTACAACGGTATGTGTATTTTTCCCCTAGGCCATTGTCGATATTTGTATCGAGTATCAGACTTGCGAAGATTCTGATGGTTTCTCAACCATTCCTTAACTTCAAACTCCCATATCTCGCTAACGGATTGACGAACTCGAGAAATTCCTGTTGCATCTGCAAGTAGAAGCTCGCCCGATTACAACGGTATGTGTATTTTCCCCCTAGGCCATAGTAGTTATTGGTTTCGAGTATCAGACTTGCGAAAATTTTGATGGTTTCTCAACCATTCCTTAACTTCAAACTCCCATATCTCGCAAACGGATTGACGATCTCGAGAAATTCCAGTTGCATCTGAAAGCAGAAACTCGCCCGATTACAACGGTATGTGTATTTTTGCCCTAGGCAATAGCAGTTATTGGTTTCGAGTATCAGACTTGCGAAAATTTTGATGGTTTCTCAACCATTCCTTAAATTCAAACTCCCATATCTCGCTAACGGATTGACGAACACGAGAAATTCCTGTTGCATCTGAAAGCAGAAACTCGCCCGATCACAACGGTATGTGTATTTTTCCCCTAGGCCATTGTAGATATTTGTATCGAGTATCAGACTTGCGAAGATTCTGATGGTTTCTCAACCATTCCTTAACTTCAAACTCCCATATCTCGCTAACGGATTGACGAACTCGCGAAATTCCTGTTGCATCTGACAGTAGACACTCGCCCGATTACAACGGTATGTGTATTTTTCCCCTAGGCCATTGTGGTTATTGGTTTCGAGTGTCAGACTTGCGAAAATTTTTATGGTTTCTCAACCATTCCTTAACTTCAGACTCCCATATCTCGCGAACGGATTGACGAACTCGAGATTTTCCTGTTGCATCTGAAAGCAGAAACTCGCCCGATTACAACGGTATGTGTATTTTTGCCCTAGGCCATAGTAGTTATTGGTTTCGAGTATCAGACTTGCGAAAATTTTGATGGTTTCTCAACCATTCCTTAACTTCAAACTCCCATATCTCGCGAACGGATTGACGAACTCGAGAAATTCCTGTTGCATCTGAAAGTAGATCCTCGCCCGATTACTACGGTATGTGTATTTTTCCCCTAGGCCATTGTAGATATTGGTATCGAGTATCAGACTTGCGAAAATTTTGATGGTTTCTCAACCATTCCTTAACTTCAAACTCCCATATCTCGCGAACGGAATAGGAACTCGAGAAATTCCTGTTGCATCGGAAAGCAGAAACTCGCCCGATTACAATGGTGTGTGTACTTTTCCCCTAGGCCATTGTGGTTATTGGTTTCGAGTATCAGACTTGCGAAAATTTTTATGGTTTCTCAACCATTCCTTAACTTCAGACTCTCACATCTCGCGAACGGATTGACGAACTCGGGATTTTCCTGTTGCATCTGAAAGCAGAAACTCGCCCGATTACAACGGTATGTGTATTTTTGCCCTAGGCCATAGTAGTAATTGGTATCGAGTATCAGACTTGCGAAAATTCTGATGGTTTCTCAACCATTCCTTAACTTCAAACTCCCATATCTCGCGAACGGAATAGGAACTCGAGAAATTCCTGTTGCATCGGAAAGCAGAAACTCGCCCGATTACAATGGTGTGTGTACTTTTCCCCTAGGTCATTCCAGTTATTGGTTTCGAGTGTCAGACTTGCGAAAATTTTGATGGTTTCTCAACCATTCCTTAAATTCAAACTCCCATATCTCGCTAACGAATTGACGAACTCGAGAAATTCCTGTTGCATCTGAAAGTAGACACTCGCCCGATTACAACGGTATGTGTATTTTTCCCCTAGGCCATTGTAGTTATTGGTTTCGAATATCAGACTTTCGAAAATTTTGATGGTTTCTCAACCATTCCTTAACTTCAAACTCCCATATCTCGCGAACGGATTGACGAACACGAGAAATTCGTGTTGCATCTGCAAGAAGAAGCTCGCCCGATTACAACGGTATGTGTATTTTTGCCCTAGGCCATTGTAGTTATTGGTTTCGAGTATCAGACTTGCGAAGATTCTGATGGTTTCTCAACCATTCCTTAACTTCAAACTCCCATATCTCGCGAACGGATTGACGAACTCGAGAAATTCCTGTTGCATCTGAAAGTAGAACCTCGCCCGATTACTACGGTATGTGTATTTTTCACCTAGGCCATTGTAGTTAATGGTTTCGAATATCAGACTTGCGAAGATTCTGATGGTTTCTCAACCATTCCTTAACTTCAAACTCCCATATCTCGCTAACGGATTGACGAACTCGAGAAATTCCTGTTGCATCTGAAAGTAGACACTCGCCCAATTACAACGGTATGTGTATTTTTCCCCTAGGCCATTGTGGTTATTGGTTTCGAGTATCAGACTTGCGAAAATTTTTATGGTTTCTCAACCATTCCTTAACTTCAGACTCTCATATCTCGAACGGATTGACGAACTCGAGATTTTCCTGTTGCATCTGAAAGCAGAAACTCGCCCGATTACAACGGTATGTGTATTTTTGCCCTAGGCCATAGTAGTAATTGGTATCGAGCATCAGACTTGCGAAAATTCTGATGGTTTCTCAACCATTCCTTAACTTCAAACTCCCATATCTCGCGAACGGATTGACGAACTCGAGAAATTCCTGTTGCATCTGAAAGTAGAACCTCGCCCGATTACTACGGTATGCGTATTTTTCCCCTAGGCCATTGTAGTTATTTGTTTCGAGTATCAGACTTGCGAAAACTTTGATGGTTTCTCAACCATTCCTTAACTTCAAACTCCCATATCTCGCGAACGGAATGAGGAACTCGAGAAATTCCTGTTGCATCTGAAAGCAGAAACTCGCCCGATTACAATGGTGTGTGTACTTTTCCCCTAGGCCATTCCAGTTATTGGTTCCGAGTGTCAGACTTGCGAAAATTTTGATGGTTTCTCAACCATTCCTTAACTTCAAACTCCCATATCTCGCAAACGGATTGACGAACTCGAGAAATTCCTGTTGCATCTGAAAGTATATACTCGCCCGATTACAACGGTATGTGTATTTTTCCCCTAGGCCATTGTCGTTATTGGTTTCGAGTATCAGACTTGCGAAAATTTTTATGGTTTCTCAACCATTCCTTAACTTCAGACTCCCATATCTCGCGAACGGATTGACGAACTCGAGATTTTCCTGTTGCATCTGAAAGCAGAAACTCGCCCGATTACAACGGTATGTGTATTTTTGCCCTAGGCCATAGTAGTAATTGGTATCGAGTATCAGACTTGCGAAATTTCTGATGGTTTCTCAACCATTCCTTAACTTCAAACTCCCATATCTCGCTAACGGATTGACGAACTCGAGAAATTCCTGTTCCATCTGGAAGTAGACACTCGCCCGATTACAACGGTATGTGTATTTTTCCCCGAGGCCATTGTAGATATTGGTATCGAGTATCAGACTTGCGAAGATTCTGATGGTTTCTCAACCATTCCTTAACTTCAAACTCCCATATCTCGCGAACGGATTAACGAACTCGTGAAATTCCTGTTGCATCTGAAAGCAGAAACTCGCCCGATTACAACGGTATATGTATTTTTGCCCTAGGCCATTGTAGTTATTGGTTTCGAGTATCAGACTTGCGAAAATTTTGATGGTTTCTCAACCATTCCTTAACTTCAAACTCCCATATCTCGCGAACGGAATAGGAACTGGAGAAATTCCTGTTGCATCTGAAAGCAGAAACTCGCCCGATTACACTGGTGTGTGTACTTTTCCCCTAGGCCATTCCAGTTATTGGTTTCGAGTGTCAGAATTGCGAAAATTTTGATGGTTTCTTAACCATTCCTTAACTTCAAACTCCCATATCTCGCTAACGGATTGACGAACTCGAGAAATTCCTGTTGCATCTGAAAGTAGACACTCGCCCGATTACAACAGTATGTGTATTTTTCCCCTAGGCCATTGTGGTTATTGGTTTCGAGTATCAGACTTGCGAAAATTTTTATGGTTTCTCAACCATTCCTTAACTTCAGACTCCCATATCTCGCGAACGGATTGACGAACTCGAGATATTCCTGTTGCATCTGAAAGCAGAAACTCGCCCGATTACAACGGTATGTGTATTTTTGCCCTAGGCCATAGTAGTAATTGGTATCGAGTATCAGACTTGCGAAAATTCTGATGGTTTCTCAACCATTCCTTAACTTCAGACTCCCATATCTCGCGAACGGATTGACGAACTCGAGAAATTCCTATTGCATCTGAAAGTAGACACTCGCCAGATTACAACGGTATGTGTATTTTTCCCCTAGGCCATTGTGGTTATTGGTTTCGAGTATCAGACTTGCGAAAATTTTTATGGTTTCTCAACCATTCCTTAACTTCAGACTCCCATATCTCGCGAACGGATTGACGAACTCGAGATATTCCTGTTGCATCTGAAAGCAGAAACTCGCCCGATTACAACGGTATGTGTATTTTCCCCCTAGGTCATAGTAGTTATTGGTTTCGAGTATCAGACTTGCGAAAATTTTGATGGTTTCTCAACCATTCCTTAACTTCAAACTCCCATATCTCGCGAACGGATTGACGATGTCGAGAAATTCCAGTTGCATCTGAAAGCAGAAACTCGCCCGATTACAACGGTATGTGTATTTTTGCCCTAGGCCATTGTAGTTATTGGTTTCGAGTATCAGACTTGCGAAAATTTTGATGGTTTCTCAACCATTCCTTAACTTCAAACTCCCATATCTCGCGAACGGATTGACGAACTCGAGAAATTCCTGTTGCATCTGAAAGTAGAACCTCGCCCGATTACTACGGTATGTGTATTTTTCCCCTAGGCCAATGTAGTTATTGGTTTCGAATATCAGACTTTCGAAAATTTTGATGGTTTCTCAACCATTCCTTAACTTCAAACTCCCATATCTCGCGAACGGATTAACGAACTCGAGAAATTCCTGTTGCATCTGAAAGCAGAAACTCGCCCGATTACAACGGTATATATATTTTTGCCCTAGGCCATTGTAGTTATTGGTTTCGAGTATCAGACTTGCGAAAATTTTGACGGTTTCTCAACCATTCCTTAACTTCAAACTCCCATATCTCGCGAACGGAATAGGAACTCGAGAAATTCCTGTTGCATCTGAAAGCAGAAACTCGCCCGATTACACTGGTGTGTGTACTTTTCCCCTAGGCCATTCCAGTTATTGGTTTCGAGTGTCAGACTTGCGAAAATTTTGATGGTTTCTCAACCATTCCGTAACTTCAAACTCCCATATCTCGCGAACGGATTGACGAACACGAGAAATTCCTGTTGCATCTGCAAGTAGAAGCTCGCCCGATTACAAAGGTATGTGTATTTTTGCCCTAGGCCATAGTAGTAATTGGTATCGAGTATCAGACTTGCGAAAATTCTGATGGTTTCTCAACCATTCCTTAACTTCAAACTCCCATATCTCGCTAACGGATTGACGAACTCGAGATTTTCCTGTTGCATCTGAAAGCAGAAACTCGCCCGATTACAACGGTATGTGTATTTTTGCCCTAGGCCATAGTAGTAATTGGTATCGAGTATCAGACTTGCGAAAATTCTGATGGTTTCTCAAACATCCCTTAACTTCAAACTCCCATATCTCGCGAACGGATTGACGAACTCGAGAAATTCCTGTTGCATCTGAAAGCAGAACCTCGCCCGATTACTACGGTATGTGTATTTTTCTCCTAGGCCATTGTAGTTATTGGTTTCGAATATCAGACTTTCGAAAATTTTGATGGTTTCTCAACCATTCCTTAACTTCAAACTCCCATATCTCGCGAACGGATTGACGAACTCGAGAAATTCCTGTTGCATCTGAAAGTAGAAGCTCGCCCGATTACAACGGTATGTGTATTTTTCCCCTAGGCCATTGTAGTTATTGGTTTCGAATATCAGACTTTCGAAAATTTTGATGGTTTCTCAAACATTCCTTAACTTCAAACTCCCATATCTCGCGAACGGAATAGGAACTCGAGAAATTCCTGTTGCATCTGAAAGCAGAAACTCGCCCGATTACACTGGTGTGTGTACTTTTCCCCTAGGCCATTCCAGTTATTGGTTTCGAGTGTCAGACTTGCGAAAATTTTGATGGTTTCTCAACCATTCCTTAACTTCAAACTCCCATATCTCGCGAACGGAATAGGAACTCGAGAAATTCGTGTTGCATCTGAAAGCAGAAACTCGCCCGATTACACTGGTGTGTGTACTTTTCCCCTAGGCCATTCCAGTTATTGGTTTCGAGTGTCAGACTTGCGAAAATTTTGATGGTTTCTCAACCATTCCTTAACTTCAAACTCCCATATCTCGCTAACGGATTGACGAACTCGAGAAATTCCTGTTGCATCTGAAAGTAGACACTCGCCCGATTACAACGGTATGTGTATTTTTCCCCTAGGCCATTGTGGTCATTGGTTTCGAGTATCAGACTTGCGAAAATTTTTATGGTTTCTCAACCATTCCTTAACTTCAGACTCCCATATCTCGCGAACGGATTGACGAACTCGAGATTTTCCTGTTGCATCTGAAAGCAGAAACTCGCCCGATTACAACGGTATGTGTATTTTTGCCCTAGGCCATAGTAGTAATTGGTATCGAGTATCAGACTTGCGAAAATTCTGATGGTTTCTCAACCATTCCTTAACTTCAAACTCCCATATCTCGCGAACGGATTGACGAACTCGAGAAATTCCTGTTGCATCTGAAAGTAGAACCTCGCCCGATTACTACGGTATGTGTATTTTTCCCCTAGGCCATTGTAGTTATTGGTTTCGAATATCAGACTTTCGAAAATTTTGATGGTTTCTCAACCATTCCGTAACTTCAAACTCCCATATCTCGCGAACGGATTGACGAACACGAGAAATTCCTGTTGCATCTGGAAGTAGACACTCGCCCGATTACAACGGTATGTGTATTTTTCCCCTAGGCCATTGTAGATATTGGTATCGAGTATCAGACTTGCGAAGATTCTGATGGTTTCTCAACCATTCCTTAACTTCAAACTCCCATATCTCGCGAACGGATTGACGAACTCGAGAAATTCCTGTTGCATCTGAAAGTAGAACCTCGCCCGATTACTACGGTATGTGTATTTTTCCCCTAGGCCATTGTAGTTATTGGTTTCGAATATCAGACTTTCGAAAATTTTGATAGTTTCTCAACCATTCCGTAACTTCAAACTCCCATATCTCGCGAACGGATTGACGAACACGAGAAATTCCTGTTGCATCTGCAAGTAGAAGCTCGCCCGATTACAACGGTATGTGTATTTTTGCCCTAGGCCATAGTAGTAATTGGAATCGAGTATCAGACTTGCGAAAATTCTGATGGTTTCTCAACCATTCCTTAACTTCAAACTCCCATATCTCGCTAACGGATTGACGAACTCGAGATTTTCCTGTTGCATCTGAAAGCAGAAACTCGCCCGATTACAACGGTATGTGTATTTTTGCCCTAGGCCATAGTAGTAATTGGTATCGAGTATCAGACTTGCGAAGATTCTGATGGTTTCTCAACCATTCCTTAACTTCAAACTCCCATATCTCGCGAACGGATTGACGAACTCGAGAAATTCCTGTTGCATCTGAAAGTAGAACCTCGCCCGATTACTACGGTATGTGTATTTTTCTCCTAGGCCATTGTAGTTATTGATTTCGAGTATCAGACTTTCGAAAATTTTGATGGTTTCTCAACCATTCCTTAACTTCAAACTCCCATATCTCGCGAACGGAATAGGAACTCGAGAAATTCCTGTTGCATCTGAAAGCAGAAACTCGCCCGATTACAATGGTGTGTGTTCTTTTCCCCTAGGCCATTCCAGTTATTGGTATCGAGTATCAGACTTGCGAAAATTCTGATGGTTTCTCAACCATTCCTTAGCTTCAAACTCCCATATCTCGCGAACGGATTGACGAACTCGAGAAATTCCTGTTGCATCTGAAAGTAGAACCTCGCCCGATTACTACGGTATGTGTATTTTTCTCCTAGGCCATTGTAGTTATTGGTTTCGAATATCAGACTTTCGAAAATTTTGATGGTTTCTCAACCATTCCTTAACTTCAAACTCCCATATCTCGCGAACGGATTGACGAACACGAGAAATTCCTGTTGCATCTGCAAGTAGAAGCTCGCCCGATTACAACGGTATGTGTATTTCCCCCTAGGCCATAGTAGTTATTGGTTTCGTGTATCAGACTTGCGAAAATTTTGATGGTTTCTCAACCATTCCTTAAATTCAAACTCCCATATCTCGCTAACGGATTGACGAACTCGAGAAATTCCTGATGCATCTGAAAGTAGACACTCGCCCGATTACAACGGTATGTGTATTTTTCCCCTAGGCCATTGTGGTTATTGGTTTCGAGTATCAGACTTGCGAAAATTTTTATGGTTTCTCAACCATTCCTTAACTTCAGACTCTCATATCTCGCGAACGGATTGACGAACTCGAGATTTTCCTGTTGCATCTGAAAGCAGAAACTCGCCTGATTACAACGGTATGTGTATTTTTTCCCTAGGCCATAGTAGTAATTGGTATCGAGTATCAGACTTGCGAAAATTCTGATGGTTTCTCAAACATTCCTTAACTTCAAACTCCCATATCTCGCGAACGGATTGACGAACTCGAGAAATTCCTGTTGCATCTGAAAGTAGATCCTCGCCCGATTACTACGGTATGTGTATTTTTCCCCTAGGCCATTGTAGATATTGGTATCGAGTATCAGACTTGCGAAGATTCTGATGGTTTCTCAACCATTCCTTAACTTCAGACTCTCATATCTCGCGAACGGATTGACGAACTCGAGATTTTCCTGTTGCATCTGAAAGCAGAAACTCGCCTGATTACAACGGTATGTGTATTTTTTCCCTAGGCCATAGTAGTAATTGGTATCGAGTATCAGACATGCGAAAATTCTGATGGTTTCTCAACCATTCCTTAACTTCAAACTCCCATATCTCGCGAACGGATTGACGAACTCGAGAAATTCCTGATGCATCTGAAAGTAGACACTCGCCCGATTACAACGGTATGTGTATTTTTCCCCTAGGCCATTGTGGTTATTGGTTTCGAGTGTCAGACTTGCGAAAATTTTTATGGTTTCTCAACCATTCCTTAACTTCAGACTCTCATATCTCGCGAACGGATTGACGAACTCGAGATTTTCCTGTTGCATCTGAAAGCAGAAACTCGCCTGATTACAACGGTATGTGTATTTTTTCCCTAGGCCATAGTAGTAATTGGTATCGAGTATCAGACTTGCGAAAATTCTGATGGTTTCTCAACCATTCCTTAACTTCAAACTCCCATATCTCGCGAACGGATTGACGAACTCGAGAAATTCCTGTTGCATCTGAAAGCAGATCCTCGCCCGATTACTACGGTATGTGTATTTTTCCCCTAGGCCATTGTAGATATTGGTATCGAGTATCAGACTTGCGAAAATTCTGATGGTTTCTCAACCATTCCTTAACTTCAAACTCCCATATCTCGCGAACGGATTAACGAACTCGAGAAATTCCTGTTGCATCTGAAAGTAGACACTCGCCCGATTACAACGGTATGTGTATTTTTCCCCTAGGCCATTGTAGTTATTGGTTTCGAGTATCAGACTTGCGAAAATTTTGATGGTTTCTCAACCATTCCTTAACTTCAAACTCCCATATCTCGCGAACGGAATAGGAACTCGAGAAATTCCTGTTGCATCTGAAAGCAGAAACTCGCCCGATTACAACGGTATGTGTATTTTTCCCCTAGGCCATTGTGGTTATTGGTTTCGAGTTTCAGACTTGCGAAAATTTTTATGGTTTCTCAACCATTCCTTAACTTCAGACTCTCATATCTCGCGAACGGATTGACGAACTCGAGATTTTCCTGTTGCATCTGAAAGCAGAAACTCGCCTGATTACAACGGTATGTGTATTTTTGCCCTTGGCCATAGTAGTAATTGGTATCGAGTGTCAGACTTACGAAAATTCTGATGGTTTCTCAACCATTCCTTAACTTCAAACTCCCATATCTCGCGAACGGATTGACGAACTCGAGAAATTCCTGTTGCATCTGAAAGTAGATCCTCGCCCGATTACTACGGTATGTGTATTTTTCCCCTAGGCCATAGTAGATATTGGTATCGAGTATCAGACTTGCGAAGATTCTGATGGTTTCTCAACCATTCCTTAACTTCAAACTCCCATATCTCGCGAACGGATTAACGAACTCGAGAAATTCCTGTTGCATCTGATAGTAGAACCTCGCCCGATTACTACGGTATGTGTATTTTTCCCCTAGGCCATTGTAGTTATTGGTTTCGAATTACAGACTTGCGAAAATTTTGATGGTTTCTCTACCATTCCTTAACTTCAAACTCCCATATCTCGCGAACGGATTGACGATCTCGAGAAATTCCTGTTGCATCTGAAAGTAGACACTCGCCCGATTACAAAGGTATGTGTATTTTTCCCCTAGGCCATTGTAGATATTGGTATCGAGTATCAGACTTGCGAAGATTCTGATGGTTTCTCAACCATTCCTTAACTTCAAACTCCCATATCTCGCTAACGGATTGACGAACTCGAGAAATTCCTGTTGCATCTGACAGTAGACACTCGCCCGATTACAACGATATGTGTATTTTTCCCCTAGGCCATTGTGGTTATTGGTTTCGAGTATCAGACTTGCGAAAATTTTTATGGTTTCTCAACCATTCCTTAACTTCAGACTCTCATATCTCGCGAACGGATTGACGAATTCGAGATTTTCCTGTTGCATCTGAAAGCAGAAACTCGCCGATTACAACGGTATGTGTATTTTTGCCCTAGGCCATAGTAGTAATTGGTATCGAGTATCAGACTTGCGAAAATTCTGATGGTTTCTCAACCATTCCTTAACTTCAAACTCCCATATCTCGCTAACGGATTGACGAACTCGAGAAATTCCTGTTGCATCTGACAGTAGACACTCGCCCGATTACAACGATATGTGTATTTTTCCCCTAGGCCATTGTGGTTATTGGTTTCGAGTATCAGACTTGCGAAAATTTTTATGGTTTCTCAACCATTCCTTAACTTCAGACTCTCATATCTCGCGAACGGTTTGACGAACTCGAGATTTTCCTGTTGCATCTGAAAGCAGAAACTCGCCCGATTACAACGGTATGTGTATTTTTGCCCTAGGCCATAGTAGTAATTGGTATCGAGTATCAGACTTGCGAAAATTCTGATGGTTTCTCAACCATTCCTTAACTTCAAACTCCCATATCTCGCGAACGGATTGACGAACTCGAGAAATTCCTGTTGCATCTGAAAGTAGAACCTCGCCCGATTACTACGGTATGTGTATTTTTCTCCTAGGCCATTGTAGTTATTGGTTTCGAATATCAGACTTTCGAAAATTTTGATGGTTTTTCAACCATTCCTTAACTTCAAACTCCCATATCTCGCGAACGGATTGACGAACACGAGAAATTCCTGTTGCATCTGCAAGTAGAAGCTCGCCCGATTACAACGGTATGTGTATTTCCCCCTAGGCCATAGTAGTTATTGGTTTCGTGTATCAGACTTGCGAAAATTTTGATGGTTTCTCAACCATTCCTTAAATTCAATCTCCCATATCTCGCTAACGGATTGACGAACTCGAGAAATTCCTGTTGCATCTGAAAGTAGACACTCGCCCGATTACAACGGTATGTGTATTTTTCCCCTAGGCCATTGTGGTTATTGGTTTCGAGTATCAGAGTTGCGAAAATTTTTATGGTTTCTCAACCATTCCTTAACTTCAGACTCTCATATCTCGCGAACGGATTGACGAACTCGAGATTTTCCTGTTGCATCTGAAAGCAGAAACTCGCCTGATTACAACGGTATGTGTATTTTTGCCCTAGGCCATAGTAGTAATTGGTATCGAGTATCAGACTTGCGAAAATTCTGATGGTTTCTCAACCATTCCTTAACTTCAAACACCCATATCTCGCGAACGGATTGACGAACTCGAGAAATTCCTGTTGCATCTGAAAGTAGATCCTCGCCCGATTACTACGGTATGTGTATTTTTCCCCTAGGCCATTATAGATATTGGTATCGAGTATCAGACTTGCGAAGATTCTGATGGTTTCTCAACCATTCCTTAACTTCAAACTCCCATATCTCGCGAACGGATTAACGAACTCGAGAAATTCCTGTTGCATCTGAAAGTAGACACTCGCCCGATTACAACGGTATGTGTATTTTTCCCCTAGGCCATTGTAGTTATTGGTTTCGAGTATCAGACTTGCGAAAATTTTGATGGTTCCTCAACCATTCCTTAACTTCAAACTCCCATATCTCGCGAACGGAATAGGAACACGAGAAATTCCTGTTGCATCTGAAAGCAGAAACTCGCCCGATTACAATGGTGTGTGTACTTTTCCCCTAGGCCATTGCAGTTATTGGTTTCGAGTGTCAGACTTGCGAAAATTTTGATGGTTTCTCAACCATTCCTTAACTTCAAACTCCCATATCTCGCGAACGGATTGACGAACTCGAGAAATTCCTGTTGCATCTGAAAGTAGACACTCGCCCGATTACAACGGTATGTGTATTTTTCCCCTAGGCCATTGTAGTTATTGGTTTCGAGTGTCAGACTTTCGAAAATTTTGATGGTTTCTCAACCATTCCTTAACTTCAAACTCCCATATCTCGCGAACGGATTGACGAACACGAGAAATTCCTGTTGCATCTGCAAGTAGAAGCTCGCCCGATTACAACGGTATGTGTACTTCCCCCTTGGCCATAGTAGTTATTAGTTTCGTGTATCAGACTTGCGAAAATTTTGATGGTTTCTCAACCATTCCTTAAATTCAAACTCCCATATCTCGCTAACGGATTGACGAACTCGAGAAATTCCTGTTGCATCTGAAAGTAGAACCTCGCCCGATTACTACGGTATGTGTATTTTTCTCCTAGGCCATTGTAGTTATTGGTTTCGAATATCAGACTTTCGAAAATTTTGATGGTTTCTCAACCATTCCTTAACTTCAAACTCCCATATCTCGCGAACGGATTGTCGAACACGAGAAATTCCTGTTGCATCTGCAAGTAGAAGCTCGCCCGATTACAACGGTATGTGTACTTCCCCCTAGGCCATAGTAGTTATTGGTTTCGTGTATCAGACTTGCGAAAATTTTGATGGTTTCTCAACCATTCCTTAAATTCAAACTCCCATATCTCGCTAACGGATTGACGAACTCGAGAAATTCCTGTTGCATCTGAAAGTAGACACTCGCCCGATTACAACGGTATGTGTATTTTTCCCCTAGGCCATTGTAGTTATTGGTTTCGAGTGTCAGACTTGCGAAAATTTTGATGGTTTCTCAACCATTCCTTAACTTCAAACTCCCATATCTCGCGAACGGAATAGGAACTCGAGAAATTCCTGTTGCATCTGAAAGCAGAAACTCGCCCGATTACAACGGTATGTGTATTTTTCCCCTAGGCCATTGTGGTTATTGGTTTCGAGTATCAGACTTGCGAAAATTTTTATGGTTTCTCAACCATTCCTTAACTTCAGACTCTCATATCTCGCGAACGGATTGACGAACTCGAGATTTTCCTGTTGCATCTGAAAGTAGACACTCGCCCGATTACAATGCTATGTGTATTTTTCCCCTAGGCCATTGTAGATATTGGTATCGAGTATCAGACTTGCGAAGATTCTGATGGTTTCTCAACCATTCCTTAACTTCAAACTCCCATATCTCGCTAACGGAATGACGAACTCGAGAAATTCCTGTTGCATCTGACAGTAGACACTCGCCCGATTACAACGGTATGTGTATTTTTCCCCTAGGCCATTGTAGTTATTGGTTTCGAGTGTCAGACTTGCGAAAATTTTGATGGTTTCTCAACCATTCCTTAACTTCAAACTCCCATATCTCGCGAACGGAATAGGAACTCGAGAAATTCCTGTTGCATCTGAAAGCAGAAACTCGCACGATTACAACGGTATGTGTATTTTTCCCCTAGGCCATTGTGGTTATTGGTTTCGAGTATCAGACTTGCGAAAATTTTTATGGTTTCTCAACCATTCCTTAACTTCAGACTCTCATATCTCGCGAACGGATTGACGAACTTGAGATTTTCCTGTTGCATCTGAAAGCAGAAACTCGCCTGATTACAACGGTATGTGTATTTCTGCCCTAGGCCATAGTAGTAATTGGTATCGAGTATCAGATTTGCGAAAATTCTGATGGTTTCTCAACCATTCCTTAACTTCAAACTCCCATATCTCGCGAACGGATTGACGAACTCGAGAAATTCGTGTTGCATCTGAAAGTAGAACCTCGCCCGATTACTACGGTATGTGTATTTTTCTCCTAGGCCATTGTAGTTATTGGTTTCGAATATCAGACTTTCGAAAATTTTTATGGTTTCTCAACCATTCCTTAAATTCAAACTCCCATATCTCGCTAACGGATTGACAAACTCGAGAAATTCCTGTTGCATCTGAAAGCAGAAACTCGCCCGATTACAACGGTATGTGTATTTTTCCCCTAGGCCATTGTGGTTATTGGTTTCGAGTATCAGACTTGCGAAAATTTTTATGGTTTCTCTACCATTCCTTAACTTCAGACTCTCATATCTCGCGAACGGATTGACGAACTCGAGAAATTCCTGTTGCATCTGAAAGTAGATCCTCGCCCGATTACAACGATATGTGTATTTTTCCCCTAGGCCATTGTGGTTATTGGTTTCGAGTATCAGACTTGCGAAGATTCTGATGGTTTCTCAACCATTCCTTAACTTCAGACTCTCATATCTCGCGAACGGATTGACGAACTCGAGAAATTCCTGTTGCATCTGAAAGTAGATCTTCGCCCGATTACTACGGTATGTGTATTTTTCCCCTAGGCCATAGTAGATATTGGTATCGAGTATCAGACTTGCGAAGATTCTGATGGTTTCTCAACCATTCCTTAACTTCAAACTCCCATATCTCGCGAACGGATTAACGAACTCGAGAAATTCCTGTTGCATCTGATAGTAGAACATCGACCGATTACTACGGTATGTGTATTTTTCCCCTAGGCCATTGTAGTTATTGGTTTCGAATTACAGACTTGCGAAAATTTTGATGGTTTCTCTACCATTCCTTAACTTCAAACTCCCATATCTCGCGAACGGTTTGACGAACTCGAGAAATTCCTGTTGCATCTGAAAGTAGACACACGCCCGATTACAACGGTATGTGTATTTTTCCCCTAGGCCATTGTAGATATTGGTATCGAGTATCAGACTTGCGAAGATTCTGATGGTTTCTCAACCATTCCTTAACTTCAAACTCCCATATCTCGCTAACGGATTGACGAACTCGAGAAATTCCTGTTGCATCTGACAGTAGACACTCGCCCGATTACAACGATATGTGTATTTTTCCCCTAGGCCATAGTAGTTATTGGTTTCCAGTATCAGACTTGCGAAAATTTTGATGGTTTCTCAACCATTCCTTAACTTCAAACTCCCATATCTCGCGAACGGAATAGGAACTCGAGAAATTCCTGTTGCATCGGAAAGCAGAAACTCGACCGATTACAATGGTGTGTGTACTTTTCCCCTAGGTCATTCCAGTTATTGGTTTCGAGTGTCAGACTTTCGAAAATTTTGATGGTTTCTCAACCATTCCTTAACTTCAAACTCCCATATCTCGCTAACGGATTGACGAACTGGAGAAATTCCTGTTACATCTGACAGTAGACACTCGCCCGATTACAACGATATGTGTATTTTTCCCCTAGGCCATTGTGGTTATTGGTTTCGAGTATCAGACTTGCGAAAATTTTTATGGTTTCTCAACCATTCCTTAACTTCAGACTCTCATATCTCGCGAACGGATTGACGAACTCGAGATTTTCCTGTTGCATCTGAAAGCAGAAACTCGCCCGATTACAACGGTATGTGTATTTTTGCCCTAGGCCATAGTAGTAATTGGTATCGAGTATCAGATTTGCGAAAATTCTGATGGTTTCTCAACCATTCCTTAACTTCAAACTCCCATATCTCGCGAACGGATTGACGAACTCGAGAAATTCCTGTTGCATCTGATAGTAGATCCTCGCCCGATTACTACGGTATGTGTATTTTTCCCCTAGGCCATTGTAGATATTGGTATCGAGTATCAGACTTGCGAAGATTCTGATGGTTTCTCAACCATTCCTTAACTTCAAACTCCCATATCTCGCGAACGGATTAACGAACTCGACAAATTCCTGTTGCATCTGAAAGCAGAAACTCGCCCGATTACAACGGTATGTGTATTTTTGCCCTAGGCCATTGTAGTTATTGGTTTCGATTATCAGACTTGCGAAAATTTTGATGGTTTCTCAACCATTCCTTAACTTCAAACTCCCATATCTCGCGAACGGAATAGTAACTCGAGAAATTCCTGTTGCATCTGAAAGCAGAAACTCGCCCGATTACAATGGTGTGTGTACTTTTCCCCTAGGCCATTCCAGTTATTGGTATCGAGTATCAGACTTGCGAAAATTCTGATGGTTTCTCAACCATTCCTTAACTTCAAACTCCCATATCTCGCGAACGGATTGACGAACTCGAGAAATTCCTGTTGCATCTGAAAGTAGAACCTCGCCCGATTACTACGGTATGTGTATTTTTCCCCTAGGCCATTGTAGTTATTGGTTTCGAATATCAGACTTTCGAAAATTTTGATGGTTTCTCAACCATTCCTTAACTTCAAACTCCCATATCTCGCGAACGGATTGACGAACACGAGAAATTCCTGTTGCATCTGGAGGTAGACACTCGCCCGATTACAACGGTATGTGTATTTTTCCCCTAGGCCATTGTAGTTATTGGTATCGAGTATCAGACTTGCGAAGATTCTGATGGTTTCTCAACCATTCCTTAACTTCAAACTCCCATATCTCGCTAACGGATTGACGAACTCGAGAAATTCCTGTTGCATCTGAAAGTAGACACTCGCCCGATTACAACGGTGTGTGTATTTTTCCCCTAGGCCATTGTAGATATTGGTATCGAGTATCAGACTTGCGAAGATTCTGATGGCTTCTCAAACATTCCTTAACTTCAAACACCCATATCTCGCTAACGGATTGACGAACTCGAGAAATTCCTGTTGCATCTGACATTAGACACTCGCCCGATTACAACGGCATGTGTATTTTTACCCTAGGCCATTGTGGTTATTGGTTTCGAGTGTCAGACTTGCGAAAATTTTTCTGGTTTCTCAACCATTCCTTAACTTCAGACTCCCATATCTCGCGAACGGATTGACGAACTCGAGATTTTCCTGTTGCATCTGAAAGCAGAAACTCGCCCGATTACAACGGTATGTGTATTTTTGCCCTAGGCCATAGTAGTAATTGGTATCGAGTATCAGATTTGCGAAAATTCTGATGGTTTCTCAACCATTCCTTAACTTCAAACTCCCATATCTCGCGAACGGATTGACGAACTCGAGAAATTCCTGTTGCATCTGAAAGTAGAACTTCGCCCGATTACTACGGTATGTGTATTTTTCTCCTAGGCCATTGTAGTTATTGGTTTCGAATATCAGACTTTCAAAAATTTTGATGGTTTCTCAACCATTCCTTAACTTCAAACTCCCATATCTCGCGAACGGATTGACGAACTCGAGATTTTCCTGTTGCATCTGAAAGCAGAAACTCGCCCGATTACAACGGTATGTGTATTTTTCCCCTAGGCCATTGTAGATATTTGTATCGAGTATCAGACTTGCGAAGATTCTGATGGTTTCTCAACCATTCCTTAACTTCAAACTCCCATATCTCGCTAACGGATTGACGAACTCGAGAAATTCCTGTTGCATCTGAAAGTAGACACTCGCCCGATTACAACGGTGTGTGTATTTTTCCCCTAGGCCATTGTAGATATTGGTATCGAGTATAAGACTTGCGAAGATTCTGATGGTTTCTCAAACATTCCCTAACTTCAAACACCCATATCTCGCTAACGGATTGACGAACTCGAGAAATTCCTGTTGCATCTGACAGTAGACACTCGCCCGATTACAACGGTATGTGTATTTTTCCCCTAGGCCATTGTGGTTATTGGTTTCGAGTGTCAGACTTGCGAAAATTTTTATGGTTTCTCAACCATTCCTTAACTTCAGACTCCCATATCTCGCGAACGGATTGACGAACTCGAGATTTTCCTGTTGCATCTGAAAGCAGAAACTCGCCCGATTACAACGGTATGTGTATTTTTGCCCTAGGCCATAGTAGTAATTGGTGTCGAGTATCAGATTTGCGAAAATTCTGATGGTTTCTCAAACATTCCTTAACTTCAAACTCCCATATCTCGCGAACGGATTGACGAACTCGAGAAATTCCTGTTGCATCTGAAAGTAGAACCTCGCCCGATTACAACGGTATGTGTATTTTTCCCCTAGGCCATTGTAGATATTTGTATCGAGTATCAGACTTGCGAAGATTCTGATGGTTTCTCAACCATTCCTTAACTTCAAACCCCCATATCTCGCTAACGGATTGACGAACTCGAGAAATTCCTGTTGCATCTGAAAGTAGACACTCGCCCGATTACAACGGTATGTGTATTTTTCCCCTAGGCCATTGTGGTTATTGGTTTCGAGTATCAGACTTGCGGAAAATTTTTACGGTTTCTCAACCATTCCTTAACTTCAGACTCTCATATCTCCGGAACGGATTGACGAACTCGAGATTTTCCTGTTGCATCTGAAAGCAGAAACTCGCCCGATTACAACGGTATGTGTATTTTTGCCCTAGGCCATAGCAGTTATTGGTTTCGAGTATCAGACTTGCGAAAATTTTGATGGTTTCTCAACCATTCCTTAAATTCAAACTCCCATATCTCGCTAACGGATTGACGAACTCGAGAAATTCCTGTTGCATCTGAAAGTAGACACTCGCCCGATTACAACGGTGTGTGTATTTTTCCCCTAGGCCATTGTAGATATTGGTATCGAGTATCAGACTTGCGAAGATTCTGATGGTTTCTCAAACATTCCTTAACTTCAAACTCCCATATCTCGCTAACGGATTGACGAACTCGAGAAATTCCTGTTGCATCTGACAGTAGACACTCGCCCGATTACAACGGTATGTGTATTTTTGCCCTAGGCCATAGTAGTAATTGGTATCGAGTATCAGATTTGCGAAAATTCTGATGGTTTCTCAACCATTCCTTAACTTCAAACTCCCATATCTCGCGAACGGATTGACGAACTCGAGATTTTCCTGTTGCATCTGAAAGCAGAAACTCGCCCGATTACAACGGTATGTGTATTTTTCCCCTAGGCCATTGTGGTTATTTGTTTCGAGTATCAGACTTGCGAAAATTTTTATGGTTTCTCAACCATTCCTTAACTTCAGACTCTCATATCTCCGGAACGGATTGACGAACTCGAGATTTTCCTGTTGCATCTGAAAGCAGAAACTCGCACGATTACAACGGTATGTGTATTTTTCCCCTAGGCCATTGTAGATATTTGTATCGAGTATCAGACTTGCGAAGATTCTGATGGTTTCTCAACCATTCCTTAACTTCAAACTCCCATATCTCGCTAACGGATTGACGAACTCGAGAAATTCCTGTTGCATCTGAAAGTAGACACTCGCCCGATTACAACGGTTTGTGTGTTTTACCCTAGGCCATTGTCGTTATTGGTTTCGAGTATCAGACTTGCGAAAATTTTTATGGTTTCTCAACCATTCCTTAACTTCAAACTCCCATATCTCGCGAACGGATTGACGAACTCGAGAAATTCCTGTTGCATCTGAAAGTAGACACTCGCCCGATTACAACGGTATGTGTATTTTTGCCCTAGGCCATAGCAGTTATTGGTTTCGAGTATCAGACTTGCGAAAATTTTGATGGTTTCTCAACCATTCCTTAAATTCAAACTCCCATATCTCGCTAACGGATTGACGAACTCGAGAAATTCCTGTTGCATCTGAAAGTAGACACTCGCCCGATTACAACGGTATGTGTATTTTTCCCCTAGGCCATTGTGGTTATTGGTTTCGAGTATCAGACTTGCGAAAATTTTTATGGTTTCTCAACCATTCCTTAACTTCAGACTCTCATATCTCCGGAACGGATTGACGAACTCGAGATTTTCCTGTTGCATCTGAAAGCAGAAACTCGCCCGATTACAACGGTATGTGTATTTTTCCCCTAGGCCATTGTCGATATTTGTATCGAGTATCAGACTTGCGAAGATTCTGATGGTTTCTCAACCATTCCTTAACTTCAAACTCCCATATCTCGCTAACGGATTGACGAACTCGAGAAATTCCTGTTGCATCTGCAAGTAGAAGCTCGCCCGATTACAACGGTATGTGTATTTTCCCCCTAGGCCATAGTAGTTATTGGTTTCGAGTATCAGACTTGCGAAAATTTTGATGGTTTCTCAACCATTCCTTAACTTCAAACTCCCATATCTCGCGAACGGATTGACGATCTCGAGAAATTCCAGTTGCATCTGAAAGCAGAAACTCGCCCGATTACAACGGTATGTGTATTTTTGCCCTAGGCCATAGCAGTTATTGGTTTCGAGTATCAGACTTGCGAAAATTTTGATGGTTTCTCAACCATTCCTTAAATTCAAACTCCCATATCTCGCTAACGGATTGACGAGCACGAGAAATTCCTGTTGCATCTGAAAGCAGAAACTCGCCCGATCACAACGGTATGTGTATTTTTCCCCTAGGCCATTGTAGATATTTGTATCGAGTATCAGACTTGCGAAGATTCTGATGGTTTCTCAACCATTCCTTAACTTCAAACTCCCATATCTCGCTAACGGATTGACGAACTCGCGAAATTCCTGTTGCATCTGACAGTAGACACTCGCCCGATTACAACGGTATGTGTATTTTTCCCCTAGGCCATTGTGGTTATTGGTTTCGAGTGTCAGACTTGCGAAAATTTTTATGGTTTCTCAACCATTCCTTAACTTCAGACTCCCATATCTCGCGAACGGATTGACGAACTCGAGATTTTCCTGTTGCATCTGAAAGCAGAAACTCGCCCGATTACAACGGTATGTGTATTTTTGCCCTAGGCCATAGCAGTTATTGGTTTCGAGTATCAGACTTGCGAAAATTTTGATGGTTTCTCAACCATTCCTTAAATTCAAACTCCCATATCTCGCGAACGGATTGACGAACTCGAGAAATTCCTGTTGCATCTGAAAGTAGACACTCGCCCGATTACAACGGTATGTGTATTTTTGCCCTAGGCCATAGCAGTTATTGGTTTCGAGTATCAGACTTGCGAAAATTTTGATGGTTTCTCAACCATTCCTTAAATTCAAACTCCCATATCTCGCTAACGGATTGACGAACTCGAGAAATTCCTGTTGCATCTGAAAGTAGACACTCGCCCGATTACAACGGTATGTGTATTTTTCCCCTAGGCCATTGTGGTTATTGGTTTCGAGTATCAGACTTGCGAAAATTTTTATGGTTTCTCAACCATTCCTTAACTTCAGACTCTCATATCTCCGGAACGGATTGACGAACTCGAGATTTTCCTGTTGCATCTGAAAGCAGAAACTCGCCCGATTACAACGGTATGTGTATTTTTCCCCTAGGCCATTGTCGATATTTGTATCGAGTATCAGACTTGCGAAGATTCTGATGGTTTCTCAACCATTCCTTAACTTCAAACTCCCATATCTCGCTAACGGATTGACGAACTCGAGAAATTCCTGTTGCATCTGCAAGTAGAAGCTCGCCCGATTACAACGGTATGTGTATTTTCCCCCTAGGCCATAGTAGTTATTGGTTTCGAGTATCAGACTTGCGAAAATTTTGATGGTTTCTCAACCATTCCTTAACTTCAAACTCCCATATCTCGCGAACGGATTGACGATCTCGAGAAATTCCAGTTGCATCTGAAAGCAGAAACTCGCCCGATTACAACGGTATGTGTATTTTTGCCCTAGGCCATAGCAGTTATTGGTTTCGAGTATCAGACTTGCGAAAATTTTGATGGTTTCTCAACCATTCCTTAAATTCAAACACCCATATCTCGCTAACGGATTGACGAGCACGAGAAATTCCTGTTGCATCTGAAAGCAGAAACTCGCCCGATCACAACGGTATGTGTATTTTTCCCCTAGGCCATTGTAGATATTTGTATCGAGTATCAGACTTGCGAAGATTCTGATGGTTTCTCAACCATTCCTTAACTTCAAACTCCCATATCTCGCTAACGGATTGACGAACTCGCGAAATTCCTGTTGCATCTGACAGTAGACACTCGCCCGATTACAACGGTATGTGTATTTTTCCCCTAGGCCATTGTGGTTATTGGTTTCGAGTGTCAGACTTGCGAAAATTTTTATGGTTTCTCAACCATTCCTTAACTTCAGACTCCCATATCTCGCGAACGGATTGACGAACTCGAGATTTTCCTGTTGCATCTGAAAGCAGAAACTCGCCCGATTACAACGGTATGTGTATTTTTGCCCTAGGCCATAGTAGTTATTGGTTTCGAGTATCAGACTTGCGAAAATTTTGATGGTTTCTCAACCATTCCTTAACTTCAAACTCCCATATCTCGCGAACGGATTGACGAACTCGAGAAATTCCTGTTGCATCTGAAAGTAGATCCTCGCCCGATTACTACGGTATGTGTATTTTTCCCCTAGGCCATTGTAGATATTGGTATCGAGTATCAGACTTGCGAAAATTCTGATGGTTTCTCAACCATTCCTTAACTTCAAACTCCCATATCTCGCGAACGGAATAGGAACTCGAGAAATTCCTGTTGCATCGGAAAGCAGAAACTCGCCCGATTACAATGGTGTGTGTACTTTTCCCCTAGGTCATTCCAGTTATTGGTTTCGAGTGTCAGACTTGCGAAAATTTTGATGGTTTCTCAACCATTCCTTAAATTCAAACTCCCATATCTCGCTAACGGATTGACGAACTCGCGAAATTCCTGTTGCATCTGACAGTAGACACTCGCCCGATTACAACGGTATGTGTATTTTTCCCCTAGGCCATTGTGGTTATTGGTTTCGAGTGTCAGACTTGCGAAAATTTTGATGGTTTCTCAACCATTCCTTAACTTCAAACTCCCATATCTCGCGAACGGAATAGGAACTCGAGAAATTCCTGTTGCATCGGAAAGCAGAAACTCGCCCGATTACAATGGTGTGTGTACTTTTCCCCTAGGCCATTGTGGTTATTGGTTTCGAGTATCAGACTTGCGAAAATTTTTATGGTTTCTCAACCATTCCTTAACTTCAGACTCTCACATCTCGCGAACGGATTGACGAACTCGGGATTTTCCTGTTGCATCTGAAAGCAGAAACTCGCCCGATTACAACGGTATTTGTATTTTTGCCCTAGGCCATAGTAGTAATTGGTATCGAGTATCAGACTTGCGAAAATTCTGATGGTTTCTCAACCATTCCTTAAATTCAAACTCCCATATCTCGCGAACGGAATAGGAACTCGAGAAATTCCTGTTGCATCGGAAAGCAGAAACTCGCCCGATTACAATGGTGTGTGTACTTTTCCCCTAGGTCATTCCAGTTATTGGTTTCGAGTGTCAGACTTGCGAAAATTTTGATGGTTTCTCAACCATTCCTTAAATTCAAACTCCCATATCTCGCTAACGAATTGACGAACTCGAGAAATTCCTGTTGCATCTGAAAGTAGACACTCGCCCGATTACAACGGTATGTGTATTTTTCCCCTAGGCCATTGTAGTTATTGGTTTCGAATATCAGACTTTCGAAAATTTTGATGGTTTCTCAACCATTCCTTAACTTCAAACTCCCATATCTCGCGAACGGATTGACGAACACGAGAAATTCGTGTTGCATCTGCAAGAAGAAGCTCGCCCGATTACAACGGTATGTGTATTTTTGCCCTAGGCCATTGTAGTTATTGGTTTCGAGTATCAGACTTGCGAAAACTTTGATGGTTTCTCAACCATTCCTTAACTTCAAACTCCCATATCTCGCGAACGGAATGAGGAACTCGAGAAATTCCTGTTGCATCTGAAAGCAGAAACTCGCCCGATTACAATGGTGTGTGTACTTTTCCCCTAGGCCATTCCAGTTATTGGTTCCGAGTGTCAGACTTGCGAAAATTTTGATGGTTTCTCAACCATTCCTTAACTTCAAACTCCCATATCTCGCTAACGGATTGACGAACTCGAGAAAATCCTGTTGCATCTGAAAGTATATACTCGCCCGATTACAACGGTATGTGTATTTTTCCCCTAGGCCATTGTCGTTATTGGTTTCGAGTATCAGACTTGCGAAAATTTTTATGGTTTCTCAACCATTCCTTAACTTCAGACTCCCATATCTCGCGAACGGATTGACGAACTCGAGATTTTCCTGTTGCATCTGAAAGCAGAAACTCGCCCGATTACAACGGTATGTGTATTTTTGCCCTAGGCCATAGTAGTAATTGGTATCGAGTATCAGACTTGCGAAATTTCTGATGGTTTCTCAACCATTCCTTAACTTCAAACTCCCATATCTCGCTAACGGATTGACGAACTCGAGAAATTCCTGTTCCATCTGAAAGTAGAACATCGCCCGATTACTACGGTATGTGTATTTTTCCCCTAGGCCATTGTAGGCATTGGTTTCGAATATCAGACTTTCGAAGATTCTGATGGTTTCTCAACCATTCTTTAACTTCAAACTCCCATATCTCGCGAACGGATTGACGATCTCGAGAAATTCCAGTTGCATCTGAAAGCAGAAACTCGCCCGATTACAACGGTATGTGTATTTTTGCCCTAGGCCATAGTAGTTATTGGTTTCGAGTATCAGACTTGCGAAAATTTTGATGGTTTCTCAACCATTCCTTAACTTCAAACTCCCATATCTCGCTAACGGATTGACGAACTCGAGAAATTACTGTTGCATCTGAAAGTAGACACTCGCCCGATTACAACGGTATGTGTATTTTTGCCCTAGGCCATAGTAGTTATTGGTATCGAGTATCAGATTTGCGAAAATTCTGATGATTTCTCAACCATTCCTTAACTTGAAACTCCCATATCTCGCGAACGGATTGACGAACTCGAGAAATTCCTGTTGCATCTGAAAGTAGAACCTCGCCCAAAAACTACGGTATGTGTATTTTTCCCCTAGGCCACTGTAGTTATTGGTTTCGAGTATCAGACTTGCGAAAACTTTGATGGTTTCTCAACCATTCCTTAACTTCAAACTCCCATATCTCGCGAACGGAATGAGGAACTCCAGAAATTCCTGTTGCATCTGAAAGCAGAAACTCGCCCGATTACAATGGTGTGTGTACTTTTCCCCTAGGCCATTCCAGTTATTGGTTCCGAGTGTCAGACTTGCGAAAATTTTGATGGTTTCTCAACCATTCCTTAACTTAAAACTCCCATATCTCGCTAACGGATTGACGAACTCGAGAAATTCCTGTTGCATCTGAAAGTGGACACTCGCCCGATTACAACGGTATGTGTGTTTTTGCCCTAGGGCATTGTAGTTATTTGTTTCGAGTATCAGACTTGCGAAAACTTTGATGGTTTCTCAACCATTCCTTAACTTCAAACTCCCATATCTCGCGAACGGAATGAGGAACTCGAGAAATTCCTGTTGCATCTGAAAGCAGAAACTCGCCCGATTACAATGGTGTGTGTACTTTTCCCCTAGGCCATTCCAGTTATTGGTTCCGAGTGTCAGACTTGCGAAAATTTTGATGGTTTCTCAACCATTCCTTAACTTCAAACTCCCATATCTCGCTAACGGATTGACGAACTCGAGAAATTCCTGTTGCATCTGAGAGTAGATACTCGCCCGATTACAACGGTATGTGTATTTTTCCCCTAGGCCATTGTCGTTATTGGTTTCGAGTATCAGACTTGCGAAAATTTTTATGGTTTCTCAACCATTCCTTAACTTCAGACTCCCATATCTCGCGAACGGATTGACGAACTCGAGATTTTCCTGTTGCATCTGAAAGCAGAAACTCGCCCGATTACAACGGTATGTGTATTTTTGCCCTAGGCCATAGTAGTAATTGGTATCGAGTATCAGACTTGCGAAATTTCTGATGGTTTCTCAACCATTCCTTAACTTCAAACTCCCATATCTCGCTAACGGATTGACGAACTCGAGAAATTCCTGTTCCATCTGAAAGTAGAACATCGCCCGATTACTACGGTATGTGTATTTTTCCCCTAGGCCATTGTAGGCATTGGTTTCGAATATCAGACTTTCGAAGATTCTGATGGTTTCTCAACCATTCTTTAACTTCAAACTCCCATATCTCGCGAACGGATTGACGATCTCGAGAAATTCCAGTTGCATCTGAAAGCAGAAACTCGCCCGATTACAACGGTATGTGTATTTTTGCCCTAGGCCATAGTAGTTATTGGTTTCGAGTATCAGACTTGCGAAAATTTTGATGGTTTCTCAACCATTCCTTAACTTCAAACTCCCATATCTCGCTAACGGATTGACGAACTCGAGAAATTACTGTTGCATCTGAAAGTAGACACTCGCCCGATTACAACGGTATGTGTATTTTTGCCCTAGGCCATAGTAGTTATTGGTATCGAGTATCAGATTTGCGAAAATTCTGATGATTTCTCAACCATTCCTTAACTTGAAACTCCCATATCTCGCGAACGGATTGACGAACTCGAGAAATTCCTGTTGCATCTGAAAGTAGAACCTCGCCCAAAAACTACGGTATGTGTATTTTTCCCCTAGGCCACTGTAGTTATTGGTTTCGAGTATCAGACTTGCGAAAATTTTTATGGTTTCTCAACCATTCCTTAACTTCAGACTCCCATATCTCGCGAACGGATTAACGAACTCGAGATTTTCCTGTTGCATCTAAAAGCAGAAACTCGCCCGATTATAACGGTATGTGTATTTTCCCCCTAGGCCATAGTAGTTATTGGTTTCGAATATCAGACTTGCGAAAATTTTTATGGTTTCTCAACCATTCCTTAACTTCAGACTCCCATATCTCGCGAACGGATTGACGAACTCGAGACTATCCTGTTGCATCTGAAAGCAGAAACTCGCCCGATTACAACGGTATGTGTATTTTTGCCCTAGGCCATAGTAGTAATTGGTATCGAGTACCAGACTTGCGAAATTTCTGATGGTTTCTCAACCATTCCTTAACTTCAAACTCCCATATCTCGCTAACGGATTGACGAACTCGAGAAATTCCTGTTGCATCTGAGAGTAGATACTCGCCCGATTACAACGGTATGTGTATTTTCCCCTAGGCCATTGTCGTTATTGGTTTCGAGTATCAGACTTGCGAAAATTCTTATGGTTTCTCAACCATTCCTTAACTTCAAACTCCCATATCTCGCGAACGGAATGAGGAACTCCAGAAATTCCTGTTGCATCTGAAAGCAGAAACTCGCCCGATTACAATGGTGTGTGTACTTTTCCCCTAGGCCATTCCAGTTATTGGTTCCGAGTGTCAGACTTGCGAAAATTTTGATGGTTTCTCAACCATTCCTTAACTTAAAACTCCCATATCTCGCTAACGGATTGACGAACTCGAGAAATTCCTGTTGCATCTGAAAGTGGACACTCGCCCGATTACAACGGTATGTGTGTTTTTGCCCTAGGGCATTGTAGTTATTTGTTTCGAGTATCAGACTTGCGAAAACTTTGATGGTTTCTCAACCATTCCTTAACTTCAAACTCCCATATCTCGCGAACGGAATGAGGTACTCGAGAAATTCCTGTTGCATCTGAAAGCAGAAACTCGCCCGATTACAATGGTGTGTGTACTTTTCCCCTAGGCCATTCCAGTTATTGGTTCCGAGTGTCAGACTTGCGAAAATTTTGATGGTTTCTCAACCATTCCTTAACTTCAAACTCCCATATCTCGCTAACGGATTGACGAACTCGAGAAATTCCTGTTGCATCTGAGAGTAGATACTCGCCCGATTACAACGGTATGTGTATTTTTCCCCTAGGCCATTGTCGTTATTGGTTTCGAGTATCAGACTTGCGAAAATTTTTATGGTTTCTCAACCATTCCTTAACTTCAGACTCCCATATCTCGCGAACGGATTGACGAACTCGAGATTTTCCTGTTGCATCTGAAAGCAGAAACTCGCCCGATTACAACGGTATGTGTATTTTTGCCCTAGGCCATAGTAGTAATTGGTATCGAGTATCAGACTTGCGAAATTTCTGATGGTTTCTCAACCATTCCTTAACTTCAAACTCCCATATCTCGCTAACGGATTGACGAACTCGAGAAATTCCTGTTCCATCTGAAAGTAGAACATCGCCCGATTACTACGGTATGTGTATTTTTCCCCTAGGCCATTGTAGGCATTGGTTTCGAATATCAGACTTTCGAAGATTCTGATGGTTTCTCAACCATTCTTTAACTTCAAACTCCCATATCTCGCGAACGGATTGACGATCTCGAGAAATTCCAGTTGCATCTGAAAGCAGAAACTCGCCCGATTACAACGGTATGTGTATTTTTGCCCTAGGCCATAGTAGTTATTGGTTTCGAGTATCAGACTTGCGAAAATTTTGATGGTTTCTCAACCATTCCTTAACTTCAAACTCCCATATCTCGCTAACGGATTGACGAACTCGAGAAATTCCTGTTGCATCTGAAAGTGGACACTCGCCCGATTACAACGGTATGTGTGTTTTTGCCCTAGGGCATTGTAGTTATTTGTTTCGAGTATCAGACTTGCGAAAACTTTGATGGTTTCTCAACCATTCCTTAACTTCAAACTCCCATATCTCGCGAACGGAATGAGGAACTCGAGAAATTCCTGTTGCATCTGAAAGCAGAAACTCGCCCGATTACAATGGTGTGTGTACTTTTCCCCTAGGCCATTCCAGTTATTGGTTCCGAGTGTCAGACTTGCGAAAATTTTGATGGTTTCTCAACCATTCCTTAACTTCAAACTCCCATATCTCGCTAACGGATTGACGAACTCGAGAAATTCCTGTTGCATCTGAGAGTAGATACTCGCCCGATTACAACGGTATGTGTATTTTTCCCCTAGGCCATTGTCGTTATTGGTTTCGAGTATCAGACTTGCGAAAATTTTTATGGTTTCTCAACCATTCCTTAACTTCAGACTCCCATATCTCGCGAACGGATTGACGAACTCGAGATTTTCCTGTTGCATCTGAAAGCAGAAACTCGCCCGATTACAACGGTATGTGTATTTTTGCCCTAGGCCATAGTAGTAATTGGTATCGAGTATCAGACTTGCGAAATTTCTGATGGTTTCTCAACCATTCCTTAACTTCAAACTCCCATATCTCGCTAACGGATTGACGAACTCGAGAAATTCCTGTTCCATCTGAAAGTAGAACATCGCCCGATTACTACGGTATGTGTATTTTTCCCCTAGGCCATTGTAGGCATTGGTTTCGAATATCAGACTTTCGAAGATTCTGATGGTTTCTCAACCATTCTTTAACTTCAAACTCCCATATCTCGCGAACGGATTGACGATCTCGAGAAATTCCAGTTGCATCTGAAAGCAGAAACTCGCCCGATTACAACGGTATGTGTATTTTTGCCCTAGGCCATAGTAGTTATTGGTTTCGAGTATCAGACTTGCGAAAATTTTGATGGTTTCTCAACCATTCCTTAACTTCAAACTCCCATATCTCGCTAACGGATTGACGAACTCGAGAAATTACTGTTGCATCTGAAAGTAGACACTCGCCCGATTACAACGGTATGTGTATTTTTGCCCTAGGCCATAGTAGTTATTGGTATCGAGTATCAGATTTGCGAAAATTCTGATGATTTCTCAACCATTCCTTAACTTGAAACTCCCATATCTCGCGAACGGATTGACGAACTCGAGAAATTCCTGTTGCATCTGAAAGTAGAACCTCGCCCAAAAACTACGGTATGTGTATTTTTCCCCTAGGCCACTGTAGTTATTGGTTTCGAGTATCAGACTTGCGAAAATTTTTATGGTTTCTCAACCATTCCTTAACTTCAGACTCCCATATCTCGCGAACGGATTAACGAACTCGAGATTTTCCTGTTGCATCTAAAAGCAGAAACTCGCCCGATTATAACGGTATGTGTATTTTCCCCCTAGGCCATAGTAGTTATTGGTTTCGAATATCAGACTTGCGAAAATTTTTATGGTTTCTCAACCATTCCTTAACTTCAGACTCCCATATCTCGCGAACGGATTGACGAACTCGAGACTATCCTGTTGCATCTGAAAGCAGAAACTCGCCCGATTACAACGGTATGTGTATTTTTGCCCTAGGCCATAGTAGTAATTGGTATCGAGTACCAGACTTGCGAAATTTCTGATGGTTTCTCAACCATTCCTTAACTTCAAACTCCCATATCTCGCTAACGGATTGACGAACTCGAGAAATTCCTGTTGCATCTGAGAGTAGATACTCGCCCGATTACAACGGTATGTGTATTTTTCCCCTAGGCCATTGTCGTTATTGGTTTCGAGTATCAGACTTGCGAAAATTCTTATGGTTTCTCAACCATTCATTAACTTCAAACTCCCATATCTCGCGAACGGATTGACGAACTCGAGAAATTCCTGTTGCATCTGAAAGTAGACACTCGCCCGATTACAACGGTATGTGTATTTTTCCCCTAGGCCATTGTAGTTATCGGTTTCGAGTATCAGACTTGCGAAAATTTTGATGGTTTCTCAACCATTCCTTAACTTCAAACTCCCATATCTCGCGAACGGAATGAGGAACTCCAGTAATTCCTGTTGCATCTGAAAGCAGAAACTCGCCCGATTACAATGGTGTGTGTACTTTTCCCCTAGGCCATTCCAGTTATTGGTTCCGAGTGTCAGACTTGCGAAAATTTTGATGGTTTCTCAACCATTCCTTAACTTCAAACTCCCATATCTCGCTAACGGATTGACGAACTCGAGAAATTCCTGTTGCATCTGAAAGTGGACACTCGCCCGATTACAACGGTATGTGTATTTTTGCCCTAGGGCATTGTAGTTATTTGTTTCGAGTATCAGACTTGCGAAAACTTTGATGGTTTCTCAACCATTCCTTAACTTCAAACTCCCATATCTCGCGAACGGAATGAGGAACTCCAGAAATTCCTGTTGCATCTGAAAGCAGAAACTCGCCCGATTACAATGGTGTGTGTACTTTTCCCCTAGGCCATTCCAGTTATTGGTTCCGAGTGTCAGACTTGCGAAAATTTTGATGGTTTCTCAACCATTCCTTAACTTAAAACTCCCATATCTCGCTAACGGATTGACGAACTCGAGAAATTCCTGTTGCATCTGAAAGTGGACACTCGCCCGATTACAACGGTATGTGTATTTTTGCCCTAGGGCATTGTAGTTATTTGTTTCGAGTATCAGACTTGCGAAAACTTTGATGGTTTCTCAACCATTCCTTAACTTCAAACTCCCATATCTCGCGAACGGAATGAGGAACTCGAGAAATTCCTGTTGCATCTGAAAGCAGAAACTCGCCCGATTACAATGGTGTGTGTACTTTTCCCCTAGGCCATTCCAGTTATTGGTTCCGAGTGTCAGACTTGCGAAAATTTTGATGGTTTCTCAACCATTCCTTAACTTCAAACTCCCATATCTCGCTAACGGATTGACGAACTCGAGAAATTCCTGTTGCATCTGAGAGTAGATACTCGCCCGATTACAACGGTATGTGTATTTTTCCCCTAGGCCATTGTCGTTATTGGTTTCGAGTATCAGACTTGCGAAAATTTTTATGGTTTCTCAACCATTCCTTAACTTCAGACTCCCATATCTCGCGAACGGATTGACGAACTCGAGATTTTCCTGTTGCATCTGAAAGCAGAAACTCGCCCGATTACAACGGTATGTGTATTTTTGCCCTAGGCCATAGTAGTAATTGGTATCGAGTATCAGACTTGCGAAATTTCTGATGGTTTCTCAACCATTCCTTAACTTCAAACTCCCATATCTCGCTAACGGATTGACGAACTCGAGAAATTCCTGTTCCATCTGAAAGTAGAACATCGCCCGATTACTACGGTATGTGTATTTTTCCCCTAGGCCATTGTAGGCATTGGTTTCGAATATCAGACTTTCGAAGATTCTGATGGTTTCTCAACCATTCTTTAACTTCAAACTCCCATATCTCGCGAACGGATTGACGATCTCGAGAAATTCCAGTTGCATCTGAAAGCAGAAACTCGCCCGATTACAACGGTATGTGTATTTTTGCCCTAGGCCATAGTAGTTATTAGTTTCGAGTATCAGACTTGCGAAAATTTTGATGGTTTCTCAACCATTCCTTAACTTCAAACTCCCATATCTCGCTAACGGATTGACGAACTCGAGAAATTACTGTTGCATCTGAAAGTAGACACTCGCCCGATTACAACGGTATGTGTATTTTTGCCCTAGGCCATAGTAGTTATTGGTATCGAGTATCAGATTTGCGAAAATTCTGATGATTTCTCAACCATTCCTTAACTTGAAACTCCCATATCTCGCGAACGGATTGACGAACTCGAGAAATTCCTGTTGCATCTGAAAGTAGAACCTCGCCCAAAAACTACGGTATGTGTATTTTTCCCCTAGGCCACTGTAGTTATTGGTTTCGAGTATCAGACTTGCGAAAATTTTTATGGTTTCTCAACCATTCCTTAACTTCAGACTCCCATATCTCGCGAACGGATTAACGAACTCGAGATTTTCCTGTTGCATCTAAAAGCAGAAACTCGCCCGATTATAACGGTATGTGTATTTTCCCCCTAGGCCATAGTAGTTATTGGTTTCGAATATCTGACTTGCGAAAATTTTTATGGTTTCTCAACCATTCCTTAACTTCAGACTCCCATATCTCGCGAACGGATTGACGAACTCGAGACTATCCTGTTGCATCTGAAAGCAGAAACTCGCCCGATTACAACGGTATGTGTATTTTTGCCCTAGGCCATAGTAGTAATTGGTATCGAGTACCAGACTTGCGAAATTTCTGATGGTTTCTCAACCATTCCTTAACTTCAAACTCCCATATCTCGCTAACGGATTGACGAACTCGAGAAATTCCTGTTGCATCTGAGAGTAGATACTCGCCCGATTACAACGGTATGTGTATTTTTCCCCTAGGCCATTGTCGTTATTGGTTTCGAGTATCAGACTTGCGAAAATTCTTATGGTTTCTCAACCATTCATTAACTTCAAACTCCCATATCTCGCGAACGGATTGACGAACTCGAGAAATTCCTGTTGCATCTGAAAGTAGACACTCGCCCGATTACAACGGTATGTGTATTTTTCCCCTAGGCCATTGTAGTTATCGGTTTCGAGTATCAGACTTGCGAAAATTTTGATGGTTTCTCAACCATTCCTTAACTTCAAACTCCCATATCTCGCGAACGGAATGAGGAACTCCAGAAATTCCTGTTGCATCTGAAAGCAGAAACTCGCCCGATTACAATGGTGTGTGTACTTTTCCCCTAGGCCATTCCAGTTATTGGTTCCGAGTGTCAGACTTGCGAAAATTTTGATGGTTTCTCAACCATTCCTTAACTTCAAACTCCCATATCTCGCTAACGGATTGACGAACTCGAGAAATTCCTGTTGCATCTGAAAGTGGACACTCGCCCGATTACAACGGTATGTGTATTTTTGCCCTAGGGCATTGTAGTTAATTGTTTCGAGTATCAGACTTGCGAAAACTTTGATGGTTTCTCAACCATTCCTTAACTTCAAACTCCCATATCTCGCGAACGGAATGAGGAACTCCAGAAATTCCTGTTGCATCTGAAAGCAGAAACTCGCCCGATTACAATGGTGTGTGTACTTTTCCCCTAGGCCATTCCAGTTATTGGTTCCGAGTGTCAGACTTGCGAAAATTTTGATGGTTTCTCAACCATTCCTTAACTTAAAACTCCCATATCTCGCTAACGGATTGACGAACTCGAGAAATTCCTGTTGCATCTGAAAGTGGACACTCGCCCGATTACAACGGTATGTGTATTTTTGCCCTAGGGCATTGTAGTTATTTGTTTCGAGTATCAGACTTGCGAAAACTTTGATGGTTTCTCAACCATTCCTTAACTTCAAACTCCCATATCTCGCGAACGGAATGAGGAACTCGAGAAATTCCTGTTGCATCTGAAAGCAGAAACTCGCCCGATTACAATGGTGTGTGTACTTTTCCCCTAGACCATTCCAGTTATTGGTTCCGAGTGTCAGACTTGCGAAAATTTTGATGGTTTCTCAACCATTCCTTAACTTCAAACTCCCATATCTCGCTAACGGATTGACGAACTCGAGAAATTCCTGTTGCATCTGAGAGTAGATACTCGCCCGATTACAATGGTATGTGTATTTTTCCCCTAGGCCATTGTCGTTATTGGTTTCGAGTATCAGACTTGCGAAAATTTTTATGGTTTCTCAACCATTCCTTAACTTCAGACTCCCATATCTCGCGAACGGATTGACGAACTCGAGATTTTCCTGTTGCATCTGAAAGCAGAAACTCGCCCGATTACAACGGTATGTGTATTTTTGCCCTAGGCCATAGTAGTAATTGGTATCGAGTATCAGACTTGCGAAATTTCTGATGGTTTCTCAACCATTCCTTAACTTCAGACTCCCATATCTCGCTAACGGATTGACGAACTCGAGAAATTCCTGTTCCATCTGAAAGTAGAACATCGCCCGATTACTACGGTATGTGTATTTTTCCCCTAGGCCATTGTAGGCATTGGTTTCGAATATCAGATTTTCGAAGATTCTGATGGTTTCTCAACCATTCTTTAACTTCAAACTCCCATATCTCGCGAACGGATTGACGATCTCGAGAAATTCCAGTTGCATCTGAAAGCAGAAACTCGCCCGATTACAACGGTATGTGTATTTTTGCCCTAGGCCATAGTAGTTATTGGTTTCGAGTATCAGACTTGCGAAAATTTTGATGGTTTCTCAACCATTCCTTAACTTCAAACTCCCATATCTCGCTAACGGATTGACGAACTCGAGAAATTACTGTTGCATCTGAAAGTAGACACTCGCCCGATTACAACGGTATGTGTATTTTTGCCCTAGGCCATAGTAGTTATTGGTATCGAGTATCAGATTTGCGAAAATTCTGATGATTTCTCAAGCATTCCTTAACTTGAAACTCCCATATCTCGCGAACGGATTGACGAACTCGAGAAATTCCTGTTGCATCTGAAAGTAGAACCTCGCCCAAAAACTACGGTATGTGTATTTTTCCCCTAGGCCACTGTAGTTATTGGTTTCGAGTATCAGACTTGCGAAAATTTTTATGGTTTCTCAACCATTCCTTAACTTCAGACTCCCATATCTCGCGAACGGATTAACGAACTCGAGATTTTCCTGTTGCATCTAAAAGCAGAAACTCGCCCGATTATAACGGTATGTGTATTTTCCCCCTAGGCCATAGTAGTTATTGGTTTCGAATATCTGACTTGCGAAAATTTTTATGGTTTCTCAACCATTCCTTAACTTCAGACTCCCATATCTCGCGAACGGATTGACGAACTCGAGACTATCCTGTTGCATCTGAAAGCAGAAACTCGCCCGATTACAACGGTATGTGTATTTTTGCCCTAGGCCATAGTAGTAATTGGTATCGAGTACCAGACTTGCGAAATTTCTGATGGTTTCTCAACCATTCCTTAACTTCAAACTCCCATATCTCGCTAACGGATTGACGAACTCGAGAAATTCCTGTTGCATCTGAGAGTAGATACTCGCCCGATTACAACGGTATGTGTATTTTTCCCCTAGGCCATTGTCGTTATTGGTTTCGAGTATCAGACTTGCGAAAATTCTTATGGTTTCTCAACCATTCATTAACTTCAAACTCCCATATCTCGCGAACGGATTGACGAACTCGAGAAATTCCTGTTGCATCTGAAAGTAGACACTCGCCCGATTACAACGGTATGTGTATTTTTCCCCTAGGCCATTGTAGTTATCGGTTTCGAGTATCAGACTTGCGAAAATTTTGATGGTTTCTCAACCATTCCTTAACTTCAAACTCCCATATCTCGCGAACGGAATGAGGAACTCCAGAAATTCCTGTTGCATCTGAAAGCAGAAACTCGCCCGATTACAATGGTGTGTGTACTTTTCCCCTAGGCCATTCCAGTTATTGGTTCCGAGTGTCAGACTTGCGAAAATTTTGATGGTTTCTCAACCATTCCTTAACTTCAAACTCCCATATCTCGCTAACGGATTGACGAACTCGAGAAATTCCTGTTGCATCTGAAAGTGGACACTCGCCCGATTACAACGGTATGTGTATTTTTGCCCTAGGGCATTGTAGTTATTTGTTTCGAGTATCAGACTTGCGAAAACTTTGATGGTTTCTCAACCATTCCTTAACTTCAAACTCCCATATCTCGCGAACGGAATGAGGAACTCCAGAAATTCCTGTTGCATCTGAAAGCAGAAACCCGCCCGATTACAATGGTGTGTGTACTTTTCCCCTAGGCCATTCCAGTTATTGGTTCCGAGTGTCAGACTTGCGAAAATTTTGATGGTTTCTCAACCATTCCTTAACTTAAAACTCCCATATCTCGCTAACGGATTGACGAACTCGAGAAATTCCTGTTGCATCTGAAAGTGGACACTCGCCCGATTACAACGGTATGTGTATTTTTGCCCTAGGGCATTGTAGTTATTTGTTTCGAGTATCAGACTTGCGAAAACTTTGATGGTTTCTCAACCATTCCTTAACTTCAAACTCCCATATCTCGCGAACGGAATGAGGAACTCGAGAAATTCCTGTTGCATCTGAAAGCAGAAACTCGCCCGATTACAATGGTGTGTGTACTTTTCCCCTAGGCCATTCCAGTTATTGGTTCCGAGTGTCAGACTTGCGAAAATTTTGATGGTTTCTCAACCATTCCTTAACTTCAAACTCCCATATCTCGCTAACGGATTGACGAACTCGAGAAATTCCTGTTGCATCTGAGAGTAGATACTCGCCCGATTACAACGGTATGTGTATTTTTCCCCTAGGCCATTGTCGTTATTGGTTTCGAGTATCAGACTTGCGAAAATTTTTATGGTTTCTCAACCATTCCTTAACTTCAGACTCCCATATCTCGCGAACGGATTGACGAACTCGAGACTATCCTGTTGCATCTGAAAGCAGAAACTCGCCCGATTACAACGGTATGTGTATTTTTGCCCTAGGCCATAGTAGTAATTGGTATCGAGTACCAGACTTGCGAAATTTCTGATGGTTTCTCAACCATTCCTTAACTTCAAACTCCCATATCTCGCTAACGGATTGACGAACTCGAGAAATTCCTGTTCCATCTGAAAGTAGAACCTCGCCCGATTACTACGCTATGTGTATTTTTCCCCTAGGCCATTGTAGGCATTGGTTTCGAATATCACACTTTCGAAGATTCTGATGGTTTCTCAACCATTCTTTAACTTCAAACTCCCATATCTCGCGAACGGATTGACGATCTCGAGAAATTCCAGTTGCATCTGAAAGCAGAAACTCGCCCGATTACAACGGTATGTGTATTTTTGCCCTAGGCCATAGTAGTTATTGGTTTCGAGTATCAGACTTGCGAAAATTTTGATGGTTTCTCAACCATTCCTTAACTTCAAACTCCCATATCTCGCTAACGGATTGACGAACTCGAGAAGTTACTGTTGCATCTGAAAGTAGACACTCGCCCGATTACAACGGTATGTGTATTTTTCCCCTAGGCCATTGTCGTTATTGGTTTCGAGTATCAGACTTGCGAAAATTTTTATGGTTTCTCAACCATTCCTTAACTTCAGACTCCCATATCTCGCGAACGGATTGACGAACTCGAGATTTTCCTGTTGCATCTGAAAGCAGAAACTCGCCCGATTACAACGGTATGTGTATTTTTGCCCTAGGCCATAGTAGTTATTGGTTTCGAGTATCAGACTTGCGAAAATTCTTATGGTTTCTCAACCATTCATTAACTTCAAACTCCCATATCTCGCGAACGGATTGACGAACTCGAGAAATTCCTGTTGCATCTGAAAGTAGACACTCGCCCGATTACAACGGTATGTGTATTTTTCCCCTAGGCCATTGTAGTTATCGGTTTCGAGTATCAGACTTGCGAAAATTTTGGTGGTTTCCCAACCATTCCTTAACTTCAAACTCTCGTATCTCGCTAACGGATTGACGAACTCGAGAAATTCCTGTTGCATCTGAAAGTAGAAACTCGCCCGATTACAACAGTATGTGTATTTTTCCCCTAGGCCATTGTAGTTATTGGTTTCGAGTATCAGACTTGCGAACATTTTTATGGTTCCTCAACCATTCCTTAACCTCAGACTCCCATATCTCGCGAACGGATTAACGAACTCCAGATTTTCCTGTTGCATCTGAAAGCAGAAACTCGCCCGATTACAACGGTATGTGTATTTTTGCCCTAGGCCATAGTAGTTATTGGTATCGAGTATCAGACTTGCGAAAATTCTGATGGTTTCTCAACCATTCCTTAACTTCAAACTCCCATATCTCGCGAACGGATCGACGAACTCGAGAAATTCCTGTTCCATCTGAAAGTAGAACCTCGCCCGATTACTACGGTATGTGTATTTTTCCCCTAGGCCATTGTAGGCATTGGTTTCGAATATCACACTTTCGAAGATTCTGATGGTTTCTCAACCATTCTTTAACTTCAAACTCCCATATCTCGCGAACGGATTGACGATCTCGAGAAATTCCAGTTGCATCTGAAAGCAGAAACTCGCCCGATTACAACGGTATGTGTATTTTCCCCCTAGGCCATAGTATTTATTGGTTTCGTGTATCAGACTTGCGAAAATTTTGATGGTTTCTCAACCATTCCTTAACTTCGAACTCCCATATCTCGCGAACGGATTGACGATCTCGAGAAATTCCAGTTGCATCTGAAAGCAGAAATTCACCCGATTACAACGGTATGTGTATTTTTGCCCTAGGCCATAGTAGTTATTGGTATCGAGTATCAGATTTGCGAAAATTCTGATGATTTCTCAACCATTCCTTAACTTGAAACTCCCATATCTCGCGAACGGATTGACGAACTCGAGAAATTCCTGTTGCATCTGAAAGTAGAACCTCGCCCAAAAACTACGGTATGTGTATTTTTCCCCTAGGCCACTGTAGTTATTGGTTTCGAGTATCAGACTTGCGAAAATTTTTATGGTTTCTCAACCATTCCTTAACTTCAGACTCCCATATCTCGCGAACGGATTAACGAACTCGAGATTTTCCTGTTGCATCTAAAAGCAGAAACTCGCCCGATTATAACGGTATGTGTATTTTTCCCTAAGCCATTGTAGTTATTGGTTTCGAATATCAGACTTGCGAAAATTTTGATGGTTTCTCAACCATTCCTTAACTTCAAACTCCCATATCTCTCGAACGGATTGACGAACACGAGAAATTCGTGTTGCATCTGAAAGTAGAAGCTCGCCCGATTACAACTGTATGTGTATTTTCCCCCTAGGCCACAGTAGTTATTGGTTTCGAGTATCAGACATGCGAAGATTTTGATGGTTTCTTAACCATTCCTTAACTTCAAACTCCCATATCTCGCGAACGAATTGACGAACTCGAGAAATTCCTGTTGCATCTGAAAGCAGAAACTCGTCCGATTACAACGGTATGTGAATTTTTGCCCTAGGCCATAGTAGTTATTGGCTTCGAGTATCAGACTTGCGAAAATTTTGATGGTTTCTCAACCATTCCTTAACTTCAAACTCCCATATCTCGCGAACGGAATGAGGAACTCGAGAAATTCCTGTTGCATCTGAAAGTAGAAGCTCGCCCGATTACAACGGTATGTGCATTTTCCCCCTAGGCCATAGTAGTTATTGGTTTCGAGTATCAGGCTTGCGAAAATTTTGATGGTTTCTCAACCATTCCTTAACTTCAGACACCCATATGTCGCTAACGGATTGACGAACTCGAGAAATTCCTGTTGCATCTGAAAGTAGACACTCGCCCGATTACATTGGTGTGTGTATTTTTCCCCTAGGCCATTGTAGTTATTGGTATCGAGTATCAGACTTGCGAAAATTCTGATGGTTTCTCAACCCTTCCTTAACTTCAAACTCCCATATCTCGCGAACGGATTGACGAACTCGAGAAATTCCTGTTGCATCTGAAAGTAGAACCTCGCCCGATTACTACGGTATGTGTATTTTTCCCCTAGGCCATTGTAGTTATTGGTATCGAGTATCAGACTTGCGAAAATTCTGATGGTTTCTCAACCATTCCTTAACTTCAAACTCCCATATCTCGCGAACGGATTGACGAACTCGAGAAATTCCTGTTGCATCTGAAAGTAGGAACCAGCCCGATTACTACCGTATGTGTATTTTTCCCCTAGGCCATTGTAGTTATTGGTTTCGAATATCAGACTTGCGAAAATTTTGATGGTTTCTCAACCATTCCTTAACTTCAAACTCCCATATCTCTCGAACGGATTGACGAACACGAGAAATTCCTGTTGCATCTGAAAGTAGAAGCTCGCCCGATTACAACGGTATGTGTATTTTGCCCCTAGGCCATAGTTGTTACTGGTTTCGAGTATCAGACTTGCGAAAATTTTGATGGTTTCTCAACCATTCCTTAACTTCAAACTCCCATATCTCGCGAACGGATTGACGATCTCGAGAAATTCCAGTTGCATCTGGAAGCAGAAACTCGCCCGATTACAACGGTATGTGCATTTTCCCCCTAGGCCACAGTAGTTATTGGTTTCGAATATCAGACATGCGAAGATTTTGATGGTTTCTTAACCATTCCTTAACTTCAAACTCCCATATCTCGCGAGCGAATTGACGAACTCGAGAAATTCCTGTTGCATCTGAAAGCAGAAACTCGTCCGATTACAACGGTATGTGAATTTTTGCCCTAGGCCATAGTAGTTATTGGTTTCGAGTATCAGACTTGCGAAAATTTTGATGGTTTCTCAACCATTCCTTAACTTCAAACTCCCATATCTCGCGAACGGATTGAGGAACTCGAGAAATTCCTGTTGCATCTGAAAGTAGACACTCGCGCGATTACAACGGTATGTGTATTTTTCCCCTAGGCCATTGTAGTTATTGGTTTCGAGTATCAGACTTGCGAAAATTTTGATGGTTTCTCAACCATTCCTTAACTTCAAACACCCATATCTCGCGAACGGATTGACGAACTCGAGAAATTCCTGTTGCATCTGAAAGTAGAACCTCGCCCGATTACTACGATATGTGTCTTTTTCCCCTAGGCCATTGTAGTTATTGGTTTCGAATATCAGACTTGCGAAAATTTTGATGGTTTCTCAACCATTCCTTAATTTCAAACTCCCATATCTCGCGAACGGATTGACGAACTCGAGAAATTCCTGTTGCATCTGAAAGTAGAAACTCGCCCGATTACTACGGTATGTGTATTTTTCCCCTAGGCCTTTGTAGTTATTGGTTTCGAATATCAGACTTGCGAAAATTTTGATGGTTTCTCAACCATTCCTTAACTTCAACCTCCCATATCTCGCGCACGGATGACGAACTCGAGAAATTCCTGTTGCATCTGAAAGCAGAATCTCGTCCGATTACAACGGTATGTGTATTTTTGCCCTAGGCCATAGTAGTTATTGGTTTCGTGTATCAGACTTGCGAAAATTTTGATCGTTTCTCAACCATTCCTTAACTTCAAACTCCCATATCTCGCGAACGGATTGACGAACTCGAGAAATTCCTGTTGCATCTGAAAGTAGAACCTCGCCCGATTACTACGATATGTGTATTTTTCCCCTAGGCCATTGTAGTTATTGGTTTCGAGTATCAGGCTTGCGAAAATTTTGATGGTTCCTCAACCATTCCTTAACTTCAAACTCCCATATCTCGCGAACGGATTGTCGAACTCGAGAAATTCCTGTTGCATCTGAAAGCAGAAACTCGCCCGATTACAATGGCATGTGTATTTTTGCCCTAGGCCATTGTAGTTATTGGTTTCGAGTATCAGACATGCGAAGATTTTGATGGTTTCTTAACCATTCCTTAACTTCAAACTCCCATATCTCGCGAACGAATTGACGAACTCGAGAAATTCCTGTTGCATCTGAAAGCAGAAACTCGTCCGATTACAACGGTATGTAAATTTTTGCCCTAGGCCATAGTAGCTATTCGTTTCGAGTATCAGACTTGCGAAAATTTTGATGGTTTCTCAACCATTCCTTAATTTCAAACTCCCATATCTAGCGAACGGAATGACTAACTCGAGAAATTCCTGTTGCATCTGAAAGCAGAAACTCGCTCGATTACAAGGGTATGTGTGTGTTTGCCCTAGGCCATGGTGGTTATTGGTTTCGAGTATCAGACTTGCGAAAATTTTGATGGTTCCTCAACCATTCCTTAACTTCAAACTCCCATATCTCGCGAACGGATTGTCGAACTCGAGAAATTCCTGTTGCATCTGAAAGCAGAAACTCGCCCGATTACAATGGCATGTGTATTTTTGCCCTAGGCCATTGTAGTTATTGGTATCGAGTATCAGACTTGCGAAAATTCTGATGGTTTCTCAACCATTCCTCAACTTCAAACACCCATATCTCGCGAACGGATTGACGAACTCGAGAAATTCCTGTTGCATCTGAAAGTAAAACCTCGCCCGATTACTACGGTATGTGTATTTTTCCCCTAGGCCATTGTAGTTATTGGTTTCGAATATCAGACTTGCGAATATTTTGATGGTTTCTCAACCATTCCTTAACTTCAAACTCCCATATCTCGCGAACGGATTGACGAACTCGAGAAATTCCTGTTGCATCTGAAAGCAGATACTCGTCCGATTACAACGGTATATGTATTTTTGCCCTATACCATAGTAGTTATTGGTTTCGAGTATCAGACTTGCGAAAATTTTGATGGTTTCTCAACCATTCCTTAACTTCAACCTCCCATATCTCGCGAACGGATGACGAACTCGAGAAATTCCTGTTGCATCTGAAAGCAGAAACTCGTCCGATTACAACGGTATGTGTATATTTGCCCTAGGCCATAGTAGTTATTGGTTTCGAGTATCAGACTTGCGAAAATTTTGATGGTTTCTCAACCATTCCTTAACTTCAACCTCCCATATCTCGCGAACGGATGACGAACTCGAGAAATTCCTGTTGCATCTGAAAGCAGAATCTCGTCCGATTACAACGGTATGTGTATTTTTGCCCTAGGCCATAGTAGTTATTGGTTTCGTGTATCAGACTTGCGAAAATTTTGATGGTTTCTTAACCATTCCTTAACTTCAAACTCCCATATCTCGCGAACGGATTGACGAACTCGAGAAATTCCTGTTGCATCTAAAAGTAGAACCTCGCCCGATTACTACGATATGTGTATTTTTCCCCTAGGCCATTGTAGTTATTGGTTTCGAATATCAGACTTGCGAAAATTTTGATGGTTTCTCAACCATTCCTTAACTTCAAACTCCCATATCTCGCGAACGGATTGTCGAACTCGAGAAATTCCTGTTGCATCTGAAAGCAGAAACTCGCCCGATAACAACGGTATGTGTATTTTTGCCCTAGGTCATAGTAGTTATTGGTTTCGAGTATCAGACTTGCGAAAATTTTGATGGTTTCTCAACCATTCCTTAACTTCAAACTCCCATATCTCGCGAAAGGATTGACAAACTCGAGAAATTTCTGTTGCATCTGAAAGCAGAAACTCGCCCGATAACAACGGTATGTGCATTTTTGCCCTTGGTCATAGTAGTTATTGGTTTCGAGTATCAGACATGCGAAGATTTTGATGGTTTCTTAACCATTCCTTAACTTCAACCTCCCATATCTCGCGAACGGATTGACGAACTCGAGAAATTCCTGTTGCATCTGAAAGCAGAAACTCGTCCGATTACAACGGTATGTGTATTTTTGCCCTAGGCCATAGTAGTTATTGGTTTCGAGTATCAGACTTGCGAAAATTTTGATGGTTCCTCAACCATTCCTTAACTTCAAACTCCCATATCTCGCGAACGGATTGTCGAACTCGAGAAATTCCTGTTGCATCTGAAAGCAGAAACTCGCCCGATAACAACGGTATGTGTATTTTTGCCCTAGGTCATAGTAGTTATTGGTTTCGAGTATCAGACATGCGAAGATTTTGATGGTTTCTTAACCATTCCTTAACTTCAAACTCCCATATCTCGCGAACGGATTGACGAACTCGAGAAATTCCTGTTGCATCTGAAAGTAAAACCTCGCCCGATTACTACGGTATGTGTATTTTTCCCCTAGGCCATTGTAGTTATTGTTTTCGAATATCAGACTTGCGAAAATTTTGATGGTTTCTCAACCATTCCTTAACTTCAACCTCCCATATCTCGCGAACGGATGACGAACTCGAGAAATTCCTGTTGCATCTGAAAGCAGAATCTCGTCCGATTACAACGGTATGTGTATTTTTGCCCTAGGCCATAGTAGTTATTGGTTTCGAGTATCAGACTTGCGAAAATTTTGATGGTTTCTCAACCATTCCTTAACTTCAAACTCCCATGTCTCGCGAACGGATTGACGAACTCGAGAAATTCCTGTTGCATCTGAAAGTAGAACCTCGCCCGATTACTACGATATGTGTATTTTTCCCCTAGGCCATTGTAGTTATTGGTTTCGAATATCAGACTTGCGAAAATTTTGATGGTTTCTCAACCATTCCTTAAATTCAACCTCCCATATCTCGCGAACGGATTGACGAACTCGAGAAATTCCTGTTGCATCTGAAAGCAGAAACTCGTCCGATTACAACGGTATGTGTATTTTTGCCCTAGGCCATAGTAGTTATTGGTTTCGAGTATCAGGCTTGCGAAAATTTTGATGGTTCCTCAACCATTCCTTAACTTCAAACTCCCATATCTCGCGAACGGATTGTCGAACTCGAGAAATTCCTGTTGCATCTGAAAGCAGAAACTCGCCCGGTAACAAGGGTATGTGTATTTTTGCCCTAGGTCATAGTAGTTATTGGTTTCGAGTATCAGACTTGCGAAAATTTTGATGGTTTCTCAACCATTCCTTAACTTCAAACTCCCATATCTCGCGAAAGGATTGACAAAATCGAGAAATTCCTGTTGCATCTGAAAGCAGAAACTCGCCCGATTACAATGGCATGTGTATTTTTGCCCTAGGCCATTGTAGTTATTGGTTTCGAGTATCAGACTTGCGAAAATTTTGATGGTTTCTCAACCATTCCTTAACTTCAAACTCCCATATCTCGCGAAAGGATTGACAAACTCGAGAAATTCCTGTTGCATCTGAAAGCAGAAACTCGCCCGATTACAATGGTGTGTGTACTTTTCCCCTAGGCCATTCCAGTTATTGGTTTCTAGTGTCAGACTTGCGAAAATTTTGATGGTTTCTCAACCATTCCTTAACTTCAGACTCCCATATCTCGCGAACGGATTAACGAACTCGAGATTTTCCAGTTGCATCTGAAAGCAGAAACTCGCCCGATTACAACAGTATGTGTATTTTTTCCCTAGGCCATAGTAGTTATTGGTTTCGAGTATCAGATTTGCGAAAATTCTGATGGTTTCTCAACCATTCCTTAATTTCAAACTCCCATATCTCGCGAACGGATTGACGAACTCGAGAAATTCCTGTTGCATCTGAGAGTAGAACCTCGCCCGGTTACTACGGTATGTGTATTTTTCCCCTAGGCCATTGTAGTTATTGGTTTCGAGTATCAGACATGCGAAGATTTTGATGGTTTCTTAACCATTCCTTAACTTCAAACTCCCATATCTCGCGAACGAATTGACGAACTCGAGAAATTCCTGTTGCATCTGAAAGCAGAACCTCGTCCGATTACAACGGTATGTGAATTTTTGCCCTAGGCCATAGTAGTTATTGGTTTCGAGTATCAGACTTGCGAAAATTTTGATGGTTTCTCAACCATTCCTTAACTTCAAACTCCCATATCTCGCGAACGGAATGAGGAACTCGAGAAATTCCTGTTGCATCTGAAAGTAGAAGCCCGCCCGATTACAACGGCATGTGTATTTTTCCCCGAGGCCATTGTAGTTATTGGTATCGAGTATCAGACTTGCGAAAATTCTGATGGTTTCTCAACCATTCCTTAACTTCAAACTCCCATATCTCGCTAACGGATTGACGATCTCGAGAAATTCCTGTTGCATCTGAGAGTAGAAACTCGCCCGATTACTACCGTATGTGTATTTTTCCACTAGGCCATTGTAGTTATTGGTTTCGAATATCAGACTTGCGAAAATTTTGATGGTTTCTCAACCATTCCTTAACTTCAAACTCCCATATCTCTCGAACGGATTGACGAACACGAGAAATTCCTGTTGCATCTGAAAGTAGAAGCTCGCCCGATTACAACGGTATGTGTATTTTGCCCCTTGGCCATAGTTGTTATTGGTTTCGAGTATCAGACTTGCGAAAATTTTGATGGTTTCTCAACCATTCCTTAACTTCAAACTCCCATATCTCGCGAACGGATTGACGATCTCGAGAAATTCCAGTTGCATCTGAAAGCAGAAACTCGCCCGATTACAACGGTATGTGTATTTTCCCCCTAGGCCACAGTAGTTATTGGTTTCGAGTATCAGACATGCGAAGATTTTGATGGTTTCTTAACCATTCCTTAACTTCAAACTCCCATATCTCGCGAACGAATTGACGAACTCGAGAAATTCCTGTTGCATCTGAAAGCAGAAACTCGCCCGATTACTACGATATGTGTATTTTTCCCCTAGGCCATTGTAGTTATTGGTTTCGAATATCAGACTTGCGAAAATTTTGATGGTTTCTCAACCATTCCTTAATTTCAAACTCCCATATCTCGCGAACGGATTGACGAACTCGAGAAATTCCTGTTGCATCTGAAAGTAGAAACTCGCCCGATTACTACGGTATGTGTATTTTTCCCCTAGGCCATTGTAGTTATTGGTTTCGAATATCAGACTTGCGAAAATTTTGATGGTTTCTCAACCATTCCTTAACTTCAACCTCCCATATCTCGCGCACGGATGACGAACTCGAGAAATTCCTGTTGCATCTGAAAGCAGAATCTCGTCCGATTACAACGGTATGTGTATTTTTGCCCTAGGCCATAGTAGTTATTGGTTTCGTGTATCAGACTTGCGAAAATTTTTATGGTTTCTCAACCATTCCTTAACTTCAAACTCCCATATCTCGCGAACGGATTGACGAACTCGAGAAATTCCTGTTGCATCTGAAAGCAGAAACTCGTCCGACTACAACGGTATGTAAATTTTTGCCCTAGGCCATAGTAGCTATTGGTTTCGAGTATCAGACTTGCGAAAATTTTGATGGTTTCTCAACCATTCCTTAATTTCAAACTCCCATATCTAGCGAACGGAATGACTAACTCGAGAAATTCCTGTTGCATCTGAAAGCAGAAACTCGCTCGATTACAAGGGTATGTGTATTTTTGCCCTAGGCCATAGTGGTTATTGGTTTCGAGTATCAGACTTGCGAAAATTTTGATGGTTCCTCAACCATTCCTTAACTTCAAACTCCCATATCTCGCGAACGGAATGAGGAACTCGAGAAATTCCTGTTGCATCTGAAAGCAGAAACTCGTCCGATTACAACGGTATGTGTATTTTTGCCCTAGGCCATTGTAGTTATTGGTTTCGAGTATCAGACTTGCGAAAATTTTGATGGTTTCTCAACCATTCCTTAACTTCAAACTCCCATATCTCGCGAAAGGATTGACAAACTCGAGAAATTCCTGTTGCATCTGAAAGCAGAAACTCGCCCGATTACAATGGTGTGTGTACTTTTCCCCTAGACCATTCCAGTTATTGGTTTCTAGTGTCAGACTTGCGAAAATTTTGATGGTTTCTCAACCATTCCTTAACTTCAGACTCCCATATCTCGCGAACGGATTAACGAACTCGAGATTTTCCAGTTACATCTGAAAGCAGAAACTCGCCCGATTACAACAGTATGTGTATTTTGGCCCTAGGCCATAGTAGTTATTGGTATCGAGTATCAGATTTGCGAAAATTCTGATGATTTCTCAACCATTCCTTAACTTGAAACTCCCATATCTCGCGAACGGATTGACGAACTCGAGAAATTCCTGTTGCATCTGAAAGTAGAACCTCGCCCAAAAACTACGGTATGTGTATTTTTCCCCTAGGCCACTGTAGTTATTGGTTTCGAGTATCAGACTTGCGAAAATTTTTATGGTTTCTCAACCATTCCTTAACTTCAGACTCCCATATCTCGCGAACGGATTAACGAACTCGAGATTTTCCTGTTGCATCTAAAAGCAGAAACTCGCCCGATTATAACGGTATGTGTATTTTCCCCCTAGGCCATAGTAGTTATTGGTTTCGAATATCAGACTTGCGAAAATTTTGATGGTTTCTCAACCTTTCCTTAACTTCAAACTCCCATATCTCTCGAACGGATTGACGAACACGAGAAATTCCTGTTGCATCTGAAAGTAGAAGCTCGCCCGATTACAACGGTATGTGTATTTTCACCCTAGGCCATAGTAGTTATTGGTTTCGAGTATCAGACTTGCGAAAATTTTGATGGATTCTCAACCATTCCTTAACTTCAGACTCCCATATCTCGCGAACGGATTAACGAACTCGAGATTTTCCTGTTGACTCTGAAAGCAGAAACTCGCCCGATTACAACTGTATGTGTATTTTCCCCCTAGGCCACTGTAGTTATTGGTTTCGGGTATCAGACATGCGAAGATTTTGATGGTTTCTTAACAATTCCTTAACTTCAGACTCCCATATGTCGCTAACGGATTGACGAACTCGAGAAATTCCTGTTGCATCTGAAAGTAGACACTCGCCCGATTACAACGGTGTGTGCATTTTTCCCCTAGGCCATTGTAGTTATTGGTATCGAGTATCAGACTTGCGAAAATTCTGATGGTTTCTCAACCATTCCTTAACTTCAAACTCCCATATCTCGCGAACGGATTGACGAACTCGAGAAATTCCTGTTGCATCTGAAAGTAGAACCTCGCCCGATTACTACCGTATGTGTATTTTTCCCCTAAGCCATTGTAGTTATTGGTTTCGAATATCAGACTTGCGAAAATTTTGATGGTTTCTCAACCATTCCTTAACTTCAAACTCCCATATCTCTCGAACGGATTGACGAACACGAGAAATTCGTGTTGCATCTGAAAGTAGAAGCTCGCCCGATTACAACTGTATGTGTATTTTCCCCCTAGGCCACAGTAGTTACTGGTTTCGAGTATCAGACATGCGAAGATTTTGATGGTTTCTTAACCATTCCTTAACTTCAAACTCCCATATCTCGCGAACGAATTGACGAACTCGAGAAATTCCTGTTGCATCTGAAAGCAGAACCTCGTCCGATTACAACGGTATGTGAATTTTTGCCCTAGGCCATAGTAGTTATTGGTTTCGAGTATCAGACTTGCGAAAATTTTGATGGTTTCTCAACCATTCCTTAACTTCAAACTCCCATATCTCGCGAACGGAATGAGCAACTCGAGAAATTCCTGTTGCATCTGAAAGTAGAAGCTCGCCCGATTACAACGGTATGTGCATTTTCCCCCTAGGCCATAGTAGTTATTGGTTTCGAGTATCAGACTTGCGAAAATTTTGATGGTTTCTCAACCATTCCTTAACTTCAGACTCCCATATGTCGCTAACGGATTGACGAACTCGAGAAATTCCTGTTGCATCTGAAAGTAGAACCTTGCCCGATTACTACGGTATGTGTATTTTTCCCCTAGGCCGTTGTAGTTATTGGTATCGAGTATCAGACTTGCGAAAATTCTGATGGTTTCTCAACCATTCCTTAACTTCAAACTCCCATATCTCGCGAACGGATTGACGAACTCGAGAAATTCCTGTTGCATCTGAGAGTAGAAACTCGCCCGATTACTACCGTATGTGTATTTTTCCCCTAGGCCATTGTAGTTATTGGTTTCGAATATCAGACTTGCGAAAATTTTGATGGTTTCTCAACCATTCCTTAACTTCAAACTCCCATATCTCGCGAACGGACTGACGAACTCGAGAAATTCCTGTTGCATCTGAAAGTAGATCCTCGCCCGATTACTACGATATGTGTATTTTTCCCCTAGGCCATTGTAGTTATTGGTTTCGAATATCAGACTTGCGAAAATTTTGATGGTTTCTCAACCATTCCTTAAATTCAACCTCCCATATCTCGCGAACGGATTGACAAACTCGAGAAATTCCTGTTGCATCTGAAAGCAGAAACTCGTCCGATTACAACGGTATGTGTATTTTTGCCCTAGGCCATAGTAGTTATTGGTTTCGAGTATCAGACTTGCGAAAATTTTGATGGTTTCTCAACCATTCCTTAACTTCAAACTCCCATATCTCGCGAAAGGATTGACAAACTCGAGAAATTCCTGTTGCATCTGAAAGCAGAAACTCGCCCGATTACAATGGCATGTGTATTTTTGCCCTAGGCCATTGTAGTTATTGGTTTCGAGTATCAGACATGCGAAGATTTTGATGGTTTCTTAACCATTCCTTAACTTCAAACTCCCATATCTCGCGAACGAATTGACGAACTCGAGAAATTCCTGTTGCATCTGAAAGCAGAAACTCGTCCGATTACAACGGTATGTAAATTCTTGCCCTAGGCCATAGTAGCTATTGGTTTCGAGTATCAGACTTGCGAAAATTTTGATGGTTTCTCAACCATTCCTTAATTTCAAACTCCCATATCTAGCGAACGGAATGACTAACTCGAGAAATTCCTGTTGCATCTGAAAGCAGAAACTCGCTCGATTACAAGGGTATGTGTATTTTTGCCCTAGGCCATAGTGGTTATTGGTTTCGAGTATCAGACTTGCGAAAATTTTGATGGTTCCTCAACCATTCCTTAACTTCAAACTCCCATATCTCGCGAACGGATTGACGAACTCGAGAAATTCCTGTTGCATCTGAAAGCAGATACTCGTCCGATTACAACGGTATGTGTATTTTTGCCCTATACCATAGTAGTTATTGGTTTCGAGTATCAGACTTGCGAAAATTCTTATGGTTTCTCAACCATTCATTAACTTCAAACTCCCATATCTCGCGAACGGATTGACGAACTCGAGAAATTCCTGTTGCATCTGAAAGTAGACACTCGCCCGATTACAACGGTATGTGTATTTTTCCCCTAGGCCATTGTAGTTATTGGTTTCGAGTATCAGACTTGCGAAAATTTTGATGGTTTCTCAACCATTCCTTAACTTCAAACTCCCATATCTCGCGAACGGAATGAGGAACTCCAGAAATTCCTGTTGCATCTGAAAGCAGAAACTCGCCCGATTACAATGGTGTGTGTACTTTTCCCCTAGGCCATTCCAGTTATTGGTTTCTAGTGTCAGACTTGCGAAAATTTTGGTGGTTTCCCAACCATTCCTTAACTTCAAACTCTCATATCTCGCTAACGGATTGACGAACTCGAGAAATTCCTGTTGCATCTGAAAGTAGAAACTCGCCCGATTACAACAGTATGTGTATTTTTCCCCTAGGCCATTGTAGTTATTGGTTTCGAGTATCAGACTTGCGAACATTTTTATGGTTCCTCAACCATTCCTTAACTTCAGACTCCCATATCTCGCGAACGGATTAACGAACTCGAGATTTTCCTGTTGCATCTGAAAGCTGAAACTCGCCCGATTACAACGGTATGTGTATTTTTGCCCTAGGCCATAGTAGTTATTGGTATCGAGTATCAGACTTGCGAAAATTCTGATGGTTTCTCAACCATTCCTTAACTTCAAACTCCCATATCTCGCGAACGGATCGACGAACTCGAGAAATTCCTGTTGCGTCTGAAAGTAGAACCTCGCCCGATTACTACGGTATGTGTATTTTTCCCCTAGGCCATTGTAGTTATTGGTTTCGAATATCAGACTTGCGAAAATTTTGATGGTTTCTCAACCATTCCTTAACTTCAAACTCCCATATCTCTCGAACGGATTGACGAACACGAGAAATTCCTGTTGCATCTGAAAGTAGAAGCTCGCCCGATTACAACGGTATGTGTATTTTCCCCCTAGGCCATAGTATTTATTGGTTTCGAGTATCAGACTTGCGAAAATTTTGATGGTTTCTCAACCATTGCTTAACTTCAGACTCCCATATCTCGCGAACGGATAGACGAACTCGAGATTTTCCTGTTGCATCTGAAAGCAGAAACTCGCCCGATTACAACGGTATGTGTATTTTTGCCGTAGGCAATAGTAGTTATTGGTATCGAGTATCAGACTTGCGAAAATTCTGATGGTTTCTCAACCATTCCTGAACTTCAAACTCCCATATCTCGCGAACGGATTGACGAACTCGAGAAATTCCTGTTGCATCTGAAAGTAGAACCTCGCCCGATTACTACGATATGTGTATTTTTCCCCTAGGCCATTGTAGTTATTGGTTTCGAATATCAGACTTGCGAAAATTTTGATGGTTTCTCAACCATTCCTTAAATTCAACCTCCCATATCTCGCGAACGGATTGACGAACTCGAGAAATTCCTGTTGCATCTGAAAGCAGAAACTCGTCCGATTACAACGGTATGTGTATTTTTGCCCTAGGCCATAGTAGTTATTGGTTTCGAGTGTCAGGCTTGCGAAAATTTTGATGGTTCCTCAACCATTCCTTAACTTCAAACTCCCATATCTCGCGAACGGAATGAGGAACTCGAGAAATTCCTGTTGCATCTGAAAGCAGAAACTCGTCCGATTACAACGGTATGTGTATTTTTGCCCTAGGCCATTGTAGTTATTGGTTTCGAGTATCAGACTTGCGAAAATTTTGATGGTTTCTCAACCATTCCTTAACTTCAAACTCCCATATCTCGCGAACGGATTGACGAACTCGAGAAAATCCTGTTGCATCTGAAAGTAGAAACTCGCCCGATTACTACGGTATGTGTATTTTTCCCCTAGGCCATTGTAGTTATTGGTTTCGAATATCAGACTTGCGTAAATTTTGATGGTTTCTCAACCATTCCTTAACTTCAAACTCCCATATCTCGCGAACGGATTGACGAACTCGAGAAATTCCTGTTGCATCTGAAAGTAGAAACTCGCCCGATTACTACGGTATGTGTATTTTTCCCCTAGGCCATTGTAGTTATTGGTTTCGAATATCAGACTTGCGAAAATTTTGATGGTTTCTCAACCATTCCTTAACTTCAACCTCCCATATCTCGCGAACGGATTGACGAACTCGAGAAATTCCTGTTGCATCTGAAAGCAGAAACTCGTCCGATTACAACGGTATGTGTATTTTTGCCCTAGGCCATAGTAGTTATTGGTTTCGAGTATCAGGCTTGCGAAAATTTTGATGGTTCCACAACCATTCCTTAACTTCAAACTCCCATATCTAGCGAACGGATTGTCGAACTCGAGAAATTCCTGTTGCATCTGAAAGCAGAAACTCGCCCGATAACAACGGTATGTGTATTTTTGCCCTAGGTCATAGTAGTTATTGGTTTCGAGTATCAGACTTGCGAAAATTTTGATGGTTTCTCAACCATTCCTTAACTTCAAACTCCCATATCTCGCGAACGGATTGACGATCTCGAGAAATTCCAGTTGCATCTGAAAGCAGAAACTCGCCCGATTACAACGGTATGTGTATTTTCCCCCTAGGCCACAGTAGTTATTGGTTTCGAGTATCAGACATGCGAAGATTTTGATGGTTTCTTAACCATTCCTTAACTTCAAACTCCCAAATCTCGCGAACGAATTGACGAACTCGAGAAATTCCTGTTGCATCTGAAAGCAGAAACTCGCCCGATTACTACGATATGTGTATTTTTCCCCTAGGCCATTGTAGTTATTGGTTTCGAATATCAGACTTGCGAAAATTTTGATGGTTTCTCAACCATTCCTTAACTTCAAACTCCCATATCTCGCGAACGGATTGACGAACTCGAGAAATTCCTGTTGCATCTGAAAGTAGAAACTCGCCCGATTACTACGGTATGTGTATTTTTCCCCTAGGCCATTGTAGTTATTGGTTTCGAATATCAGACTTGCGAAAATTTTGATGGTTTCTCAACCATTCCTTAACTTCAACCTCCCATATCTCGCGCACGGATGACGAACTCGAGAAATTCCTGTTGCATCTGAAAGCAGAATCTCGTCCGATTACAACGGTATGTGTATTTTTGCCCTAGGCCATAGTAATTATTGGTTTCGAATATCAGACTTGCGAAAATTTTTATGGTTTCTCAACCATTCCTTAAATTCAACCTCCCATATCTCGCGAACGGATTGACGAACTCGAGAAATTCCTGTTGCATCTGAAAGCAGAAACTCGTCCGATTACAACGGTATGTGTATTTTTGCCCTAGGCCATAGTAGTTATTGGTTTCGAGTATCAGGCTTGCGAAAATTTTGATGGTTCCACAACCATTCCTTAACTTCAAACTCCCATATCTAGCGAACGGATTGTCGAACTCGAGAAATTCCTGTTGCATCTGAAAGCAGAAACTCGCCCGATAACAACGGTATGTGTATTTTTGCCCTAGGTCATAGTAGTTATTGGTTTCGAGTATCAGACTTGCGAAAATTTTGATGGTTTCTCAACCATTCCTTAACTTCAAACTCGCATATCTCGCGAAAGGATTGACAAACTCGAGAAATTCCTGTTGCATCTGAAAGCAGAAACTCGCCCGATTACAATGGCATGTGTATTTTTGCCCTAGGCCATTGTAGTTATTGGTTTCGAGTATCAGACATGCGAAGATTTTGATGGTTTCTTAACCATTCCTTAACTTCAAACTCCCATATCTCGCGAACGAATTGACGAACTCGAGAAATTCCTGTTGCATCTGAAAGCAGAAACTCGTCCGATTACAACGGTATGTAAATTCTTGCCCTAGGCCATAGTAGCTATTGGTTTCGAGTATCAGACTTGCGAAAATTTTGATGGTTTCTCAACCATTCCTTAATTTCAAACTCCCATATCTAGCGAACGGAATGACTAACTCGAGAAATTCCTGTTGCATCTGAAAGCAGAAACTCGCTCGATTACAAGGGTATGTGTATTTTTGCCCTAGGCCATAGTGGTTATTGGTTTCGAGTATCAGACTTGCGAAAATTTTGATGGTTCCTCAACCATTCCTTAACTTCAAACTCCCATATCTCGCGAACGGATTGACGAACTCGAGAAATTCCTGCTGCATCTGAAAGCAGATACTCGTCCGATTACAACGGTATGTGTATTTTTGCCCTATACTATAGTAGTTATTGGTTTCGAGTATCAGACTTGCGAAAATTCTTATGGTTTCTCAACCATTCATTAACTTCAAACTCCCATATCTCGCGAACGGATTGACGAACTCGAGAAATTCCTGTTGCATCTGAAAGTAGACACTCGCCCGATTACAACGGTATGTGTATTTTTCCCCTAGGCCATTGTAGTTATTGGTTTCGAGTATCAGACTTGCGAAAATTTTGATGGTTTCTCAACCATTCCTTAACTTCAAACTCCCATATCTCGCGAACGGAATGAGGAACTCCAGAAATTCCTGTTGCATCTGAAAGCAGAAACTCGCCCGATTACAATGGTGTGTGTACTTTTCCCCTAGGCCATTCCAGTTATTGGTTTCTAGTGTCAGACTTGCGAAAATTTTGGTGGTTTCCCAACCATTCCTTAACTTCAAACTCTCATATCTCGCTAACGGATTGACGAACTCGAGAAATTCCTGTTGCATCTGAAAGTAGAAACTCGCCCGATTACAACAGTATGTGTATTTTTCCCCTAGGCCATTGTAGTTATTGGTTTCGAGTATCAGACTTGCGAACATTTTTATGGTTCCTCAACCATTCCTTAACTTCAGACTCCCATATCTCGCGAACGGATTAACGAACTCGAGATTTTCCTGTTGCATCTGAAAGCTGAAACTCGCCCGATTACAACGGTATGTGTATTTTTGCCCTAGGCCATAGTAGTTATTGGTATCGAGTATCAGACTTGCGAAAATTCTGATGGTTTCTCAACCATTCCTTAAATTCAAACTCCCATATCTCGCGAACGGATCGACGAACTGGAGAAATTCCTATTGCGTCTGAAAGTAGAACCTCGCCCGATTACTACGGTATGTGTATTTTCCCCCTAGGCCATAGTATTTATTGGTTTCGAGTATCAGACTTGCGAAAATTTTGATGGTTTCTCAACCATTGCTTAACTTCAGACTCCCATATCTCGCGAACGGATAGACGAACTCGAGATTTTCCTGTTGCATCTGAAAGCAGAAACTCGTCCGATTACAACGGTATGTGTATTTTTGCCCTAGGCCATAGTAGTTATTGGTTTCGAGTATCAGACTTGCGAAAATTTTGATGGTTTCTCAACCATTGCTTAACTTCAGACTCCCATATCTCGCGAACGGATAGACGAACTCGAGATTTTCCTGTTGCATCTGAAAGCAGAAACTCGCCCGATTACAACGGTATGTGTATTTTTGCCGTAGGCAATAGTAGTTATTGGTATCGAGTATCAGACTTGCGAAAATTCTGATGGTTTCTCAACCATTCCTGAACTTCAAACTCCCATATCTCGCGAACGGATTGACGAACTCGAGAAATTCCTGTTGCATCTGAAAGTAGAACCTCGCCCGATTACTACGATATGTGTATTTTTCCCCTAGGTCATTGTAGTTATTGGTTTCGAATATCAGACTTGCGAAAATTTTGATGGTTTCTCAACCATTCCTTAAATTCAACCTCCCATATCTCGCGAACGGATTGACGAACTCGAGAAATTCCTGTTGCATCTGAAAGCAGAAACTCGTCCGATTGCAACGGTATGTGTATTTTTGCCCTAGGCCATAGTAGTTATTGGTTTCGAGTGTCAGGCTTGCGAGAATTTTGATGGTTCCTCAACCATTCCTTAACTTCAAACTCCCATATCTCGCGAACGGAATGAGGAACTCGAGAAATTCCTGTTGCATCTGAAAGCAGAAACTCGTCCGATTACAACGGTATGTGTATTTTTGCCCTAGGCCATTGTAGATATTGGTTTCGAGTATCAGACTTGCGAAAATTTTGATGGTTTCTCAACCATTCCTTAACTTCAAACTCCCATATCTCGCGAACGGATTGACGAACTCGAGAAATTCCTGTTGCATCTGAAAGTAGAAACTCGCCCGATTACTACGGTATGTGTATTTTTGCCCTAGGCCATAGTGGTTATTGGTTTCGAGTATCAGACTTGCGAAAATTTTGATGGTTCCTCAACCATTCCTTAACTTCAAACTCCCATATCTCGCGAACGGAATGAGGAACTCGAGAAATTCCTGTTGCATCTGAAAGCAGAAACTCGTCCGATTACAACGGTATGTGTATTTTTGCCCTAGGCCATTGTAGTTATTGGTTTCGAGTATCAGACTTGCGAAAATTTTGATGGTTTCTCAACCATTCCTTAACTTCAAACTCCCATATCTCGCGAACGGATTGACGAACTCGAGATTTTCCTGTTGCATCTGAAAGCAGAAACTCGCCCGATTACAACGGTATGTGTATTTTTGCCCTAGGCCATAGTAGTTATTGGTTTCGAGTATCAGACTTGCGAAAATTTTGATGGTTTCTCAACCATTGCTTAACTTCAGACTCCCATATCTCGCGAACGGATAGACGAACTCGAGATTTTCCTGTTGCATCTGAAAGCAGAAACTCGCCCGATTACAACGGTATGTGTATTTTTGCCGTAGGCAATAGTAGTTATTGGTATCGAGTATCAGACTTGCGAAAATTCTGATGGTTTCTCAACCATTCCTGAACTTCAAACTCCCATATCTCGCGAACGGATTGACGAACTCGAGAAATTCCTGTTGCATCTGAAAGTAGAACCTCGCCCGATTACTACGATATGTGTATTTTTCCCCTAGGTCATTGTAGTTATTGGTTTCGAATATCAGACTTGCGAAAATTTTGATGGTTTCTCAACCATTCCTTAAATTCAACCTCCCATATCTCGCGAACGGATTGACGAACTCGAGAAATTCCTGTTGCATCTGAAAGCAGAAACTCGTCCGATTGCAACGGTATGTGTATTTTTGCCCTAGGCCATAGTAGTTATTGGTTTCGAGTGTCAGGCTTGCGAGAATTTTGATGGTTCCTCAACCATTCCTTAACTTCAAACTCCCATATCTCGCGAACGGATAGACGAACTCGAGATTTTCCTGTTGCATCTGAAAGCAGAAACTCGCCCGATTACAACGGTATGTGTATTTTTGCCGTAGGCAATAGTAGTTATTGGTATCGAGTATCAGACTTGCGAAAATTCTGATGGTTTCTCAACCATTCCTGAACTTCAAACTCCCATATCTCGCGAACGGATTGACGAACTCGAGAAATTCCTGTTGCATCTGAAAGTAGAACCTCGCCCGATTACTACGATATGTGTATTTTTCCCCTAGGTCATTGTAGTTATTGGTTTCGAATATCAGACTTGCGAAAATTTTGATGGTTTCTCAACCATTCCTTAAATTCAACCTCCCATATCTCGCGAACGGATTGACGAACTCGAGAAATTCCTGTTGCATCTGAAAGCAGAAACTCGTCCGATTGCAACGGTATGTGTATTTTTGCCCTAGGCCATAGTAGTTATTGGTTTCGAGTGTCAGGCTTGCGAGAATTTTGATGGTTCCTCAACCATTCCTTAACTTCAAACTCCCATATCTCGCGAACGGAATGAGGAACTCGAGAAATTCCTGTTGCATCTGAAAGCAGAAACTCGTCCGATTACAACGGTATGTGTATTTTTGCCCTAGGCCATTGTAGATATTGGTTTCGAGTATCAGACTTGCGAAAATTTTGATGGTTTCTCAACCATTCCTTAACTTCAAACTCCCATATCTCGCGAACGGATTGACGAACTCGAGAAATTCCTGTTGCATCTGAAAGTAGAAACTCGCCCGATTACTACGGTATGTGTATTTTTGCCCTAGGCCATAGTGGTTATTGGTTTCGAGTATCAGACTTGCGAAAATTTTGATGGTTCCTCAACCATTCCTTAACTTCAAACTCCCATATCTCGCGAACGGAATGAGGAACTCGAGAAATTCCTGTTGCATCTGAAAGCAGAAACTCGTCCGATTACAACGGTATGTGTATTTTTGCCCTAGGCCATTGTAGTTATTGGTTTCGAGTATCAGACTTGCGAAAATTTTGATGGTTTCTCAACCATTCCTTAACTTCAAACTCCCATATCTCGCGAAAGGATTGACAAACTCGAGAAATTCCTGTTGCATCTGAAAGCAGAAACTCGCCCGATTACAATGGTGTGTGTACTTTTCCCCTAGGCCATTCCAGTTATTGGTTTCTAGTGTCAGACTTGCGAAAATTTTGATGGTTTCTCAACCATTCCTTAACTTCAGACTCCCATATCTCGCGAACGGATTAACGAACTCGAGATTTTCCAGTTGCATCTGAAAGCAGAAACTCGCCCGATTACAACAGTATGTGTATTTTGGCCCGAGGCCATAGTAGTTATTGGTATCGAGTATCAGATTTGCGAAAATTCTGATGATTTCTCAACCATTCCTTAACTTGAAACTCCCATATCTCGCGAACGGATTGACGAACTCGAGAAATTCCTGTTGCATCTGAAAGTAGAGCCTCGCCCAAAAACTACGGTATGTGTATTTTTCCCCTAGGCCACTGTAGTTATTGGTTTCGAGTATCAGACTTGCGAAAATTTTTATGGTTTCTCAACCATTCCTTAACTTCAGACTCCCATATCTCGCGAACGGATTAACGAACTCGAGATTTTCCTGTTGCATCTAAAAGCAGAAACTCGCCCGATTATAACGGTATGTGTATTTTCCCCCTAGGCCATAGTAGTTATTGGTTTCGAATATCAGACTTGCGAAAATTTTGATGGTTTCTCAACCATTCCTTAACTTCAAACTCCCATATCTCTCGAACGGATTGACGAACACGAGAAATTCCTGTTGCATCTGAAAGTAGAAGCTCGCCCGATTACAACGGTATGTGTATTTTCACCCTAGGCCATAGTAGTTATTGGTTTCGAGTATCAGACTTGCGAAAATTTTGATGGATTCTCAACCATTCCTTAACTACAGACTCCCATATCTCGCGAACGGATTAACGAACTCGAGATTTTCCTGTTGCATCTGAAAGCAGAAACTCGCCCGATTACAACTGTATGTGTATTTTCCCCCTAGGCCACAGTAGTTATTGGTTTCGAGTATCAGACATGCGAAGATTTTGATGGTTTCTTAACCATTCCTTAACTTCAGACTCCCATATGTCGCTAACGGATTGACGAACTCGAGAAATTCCTGTTGCATCTGAAAGTAGACACTCGCCCGATTACAACGGTGTGTGTATTTTTCCCCTAGGCCATTGTAGTTATTGGTATCGAGTATCAGACTTGCGAAAATTCTGATGGTTTCTCAACCATTCCTTAACTTCAAACTCCCATATCTCGCGAACGGATTGACGAACTCGAGAAATTCCTGTTGCATCTGAAAGTAGAACCTCGCCCGATTACTACCGTATGTGTATTTTTCCCCTAAGCCATTGTAGTTATTGGTTTCGAATATCAGACTTGCGAAAATTTTGATGGTTTCTCAACCATTCCTTAACTTCAAACTCCCATATCTCTCGAACGGATTGACGAACACGAGAAATTCGTGTTGCATCTGAAAGTAGAAGCTCGCCCGATTACAACTGTATGTGTATTTTCCCCCTAGGCCACAGTAGTTATTGGTATCGAGTATCAGACTTGCGAAAATTCTGATGGTTTCTCAACCATTCCTTAAATTCAAACTCCCATATCTCGCGAACGGATCGACGAACTCGAGAAATTCCTATTGCGTCTGAAAGTAGAACCTCGCCCGATTACTACGGTATGTGTATTTTTCCCCTAGGCCATTGTAGTTATTGGTTTCGAATATCAGACTTGCGAAAATTTTGATGGTTTCTCAACCATTCCTTAACTTCAAACTCCCATATCTCTCGAACGGATTGACGAACACGAGAAATTCCTGTTGCATCTGAAAGTAGAAGCTCGCCCGATTACAACGGTATGTGTATTTTCCCCCTAGGCCATAGTATTTATTGGTTTCGAGTATCAGACTTGCGAAAATTTTGATGGTTTCTCAACCATTGCTTAACTTCAGACTCCCATATCTCGCGAACGGATAGACGAACTCGAGATTTTCCTGTTGCATCTGAAAGCAGAAACTCGTCCGATTACAACGGTATGTGTATTTTTGCCCTAGGCCATAGTAGTTATTGGTTTCGAGTATCAGACTTGCGAAAATTTTGATGGTTTCTCAACCATTGCTTAACTTCAGACTCCCATATCTCGCGAACGGATAGACGAACTCGAGATTTTCCTGTTGCATCTGAAAGCAGAAACTCGCCCGATTACAACGGTATGTGTATTTTTGCCGTAGGCAATAGTAGTTATTGGTATCGAGTATCAGACTTGCGAAAATTCTGATGGTTTCTCAACCATTCCTGAACTTCAAACTCCCATATCTCGCGAACGGATTGACGAACTCGAGAAATTCCTGTTGCATCTGAAAGTAGAACCTCGCCCGATTACTACGATATGTGTATTTTTCCCCTAGGCCATTGTAGTTATTGGTTTCGAATATCAGACTTGCGAAAATTTTGATGGTTTCTCAACCATTCCTTAAATTCAACCTCCCATATCTCGCGAACGGATTGACGAACTCGAGAAATTCCTGTTGCATCTGAAAGCAGAAACTCGTCCGATTGCAACGGTATGTGTATTTTTGCCCTAGGCCATAGTAGTTATTGGTTTCGAGTGTCAGGCTTGCGAAAATTTTGATGGTTCCTCAACCATTCCTTAACTTCAAACTCCCATATCTCGCGAACGGAATGAGGAACTCGAGAAATTCCTGTTGCATCTGAAAGCAGAAACTCGTCCGATTACAACGGTATGTGTATTTTTGCCCTAGGCCATTGTAGTTATTGGTTTCGAGTATCAGACTTGCGAAAATTTTGATGGTTTCTCAACCATTCCTTAACTTCAAACTCCCATATCTCGCGAACGGATTGACGAACTCGAGAAATTCCTGTTGCATCTGAAAGTAGAAGCTCGCCCGATTACAACGGTATGTGTATTTTCACCCTAGGCCATAGTAGTTATTGGTTTCGAGTATCAGACTTGCGAAAATTTTGATGGATTCTCAACCATTCCTTAACTTCAGACTCCCATATCTCGCGAACGGATTAACGAACTCGAGATTTTCCTGTTGCATCTGAAAGCAGAAACTCGCCCGATTACAACTGTATGTGTATTTTCCCCCTAGGCCACAGTAGTTATTGGTTTCGAGTATCAGACATGCGAAGATTTTGATGGTTTCTTAACCATTCCTTAACTTCAGACTCCCATATGTCGCTAACGGATTGACGAACTCGAGAAATTCCTGTTGCATCTGAAAGTAGACACTCGCCCGATTACAACGGTGTGTGTATTTTTCCCCTAGGCCATTGTAGTTATTGGTATCGAGTATCAGACTTGCGAAAATTCTGATGGTTTCTCAACCATTCCTTAACTTCAAACTCCCATATCTCGCGAACGGATTGACGAACTCGAGAAATTCCTGTTGCATCTGAAAGTAGAACCTCGCCCGATTACTACCGTATGTGTATTTTTCCCCTAAGCCATTGTAGTTATTGGTTTCGAATATCAGGCTTGCGAAAATTTTGATGGTTTCTCAACCATTCCTTAACTTCAAACTCCCATATCTCTCGAACGGATTGACGAACACGAGAAATTCGTGTTGCATCTGAAAGTAGAAGCTCGCCCGATTACAACTGTATGTGTATTTTCCCCCTAGGCCACAGTAGTTATTGGTATCGAGTATCAGACTTGCGAAAATTCTGATGGTTTCTCAACCATTCCTTAAATTCAAACTCCCATATCTCGCGAACGGATCGACGAACTCGAGAAATTCCTATTGCGTCTGAAAGTAGAACCTCGCCCGATTACTACGGTATGTGTATTTTTCCCCTAGGCCATTGTAGTTATTGGTTTCGAATATCAGACTTGCGAAAATTTTGATGGTTTCTCAACCATTCCTTAACTTCAAACTCCCATATCTCTCGAACGGATTGACGAACACGAGAAATTCCTGTTGCATCTGAAAGTAGAAGCTCGCCCGATTACAACGGTATGTGTATTTTCCCCCTAGGCCATAGTATTTATTGGTTTCGAGTATCAGACTTGCGAAAATTTTGATGGTTTCTCAACCATTGCTTAACTTCAGACTCCCATATCTCGCGAACGGATAGACGAACTCGAGATTTTCCTGTTGCATCTGAAAGCAGAAACTCGTCCGATTACAACGGTATGTGTATTTTTGCCCTAGGCCATAGTAGTTATTGGTTTCGAGTATCAGACTTGCGAAAATTTTGATGGTTTCTCAACCATTGCTTAAATTCAGACTCCCATATCTCGCGAACGGATAGACGAACTCGAGATTTTCCTGTTGCATCTGAAAGCAGAAACTCGCCCGATTACAACGGTATGTGTATTTTTGCCGTAGGCAATAGTAGTTATTGGTATCGAGTATCAGACTTGCGAAAATTCTGATGGTTTCTCAACCATTCCTGAACTTCAAACTCCCATATCTCGCGAACGGATTGACGAACTCGAGAAATTCCTGTTGCATCTGAAAGTAGAACCTCGCCCGATTACTACGATATGTGTATTTTTCCCCTAGGCCATTGTAGTTATTGGTTTCGAATATCAGACTTGCGAAAATTTTGATGGTTTCTCAACCATTCCTTAAATTCAACCTCCCATATCTCGCGAACGGATTGACGAACTCGAGAAATTCCTGTTGCATCTGAAAGCAGAAACTCGTCCGATTGCAACGGTATGTGTATTTTTGCCCTAGGCCATAGTAGTTATTGGTTTCGAGTGTCAGGCTTGCGAAAATTTTGATGGTTCCTCAACCATTCCTTAACTTCAAACTCCCATATCTCGCGAACGGAATGAGGAACTCGAGAAATTCCTGTTGCATCTGAAAGCAGAAACTCGTCCGATTACAACGGTATGTGTATTTTTGCCCTAGGCCATTGTAGTTATTGGTTTCGAGTATCAGACTTGCGAAAATTTTGATGGTTTCTCAACCATTCCTTAACTTCAAACTCCCATATCTCGCGAACGGATTGACGAACTCGAGAAATTCCTGTTGCATCTGAAAGTAGAAACTCGCCCGATTACTACGGTATGTGTATTTTTCCCCTAGGCCATTGTAGTTATTGGTTTCGAATATCAGACTTGCGTAAATTTTGATGGTTTCTCAACCATTCCTTAACTTCAAACCCCCTTTTCTCGCGAACGGATTGACGAACTCGAGAAATTCCTGTTGCATCTGAAAGTAGAAACTCGCCCGATTACTACGGTATGTGTATTTTTCCCCTAGGCCATTGTAGTTATTGGTTTCGAATATCAGACTTGCGAAAATTTTGATGGTTTCTCAACCATTCCTTAACTTCAACCTCCCATATCTCGCGAACGGAATGACGAACTCGAGAAATTCCTGTTGCATCTGAAAGCAGAAACTCGTCCGATTACAACGGTATGTGCATTTTGCCCCTTGGCCATAGTTGTTATTGGTTTCGAGTATCAGACTTGCGAAAATTTTGATGGTTTCTCAACCATTCCTTAACTTCAAACTCCCATATCTCGCGAACGGATTGACGAACTCGAGAAATTCCTGTTGCATCTGAAAGTAGAAACTCGCCCGATTACTACGGTATGTGTATTTTTCCCCTAGGCCATTGTAGTTATTGGTTTCGAATATCAGACTTGCGAAAATTTTGATGGTTTCTCAACCATTCCTTAACTTCAACCTCCCATATCTCGCGAACGGAATGACGAACTCGAGAAATTCCTGTTGCATCTGAAAGCAGAAACTCGTCCGATTACAACGGTATGTGCATTTTGCCCCTTGGCCATAGTTGTTATTGGTTTCGAGTATCAGACTTGCGAAAATTTTGATGGTTTCTCAACCATTCCTTAACTTCAAACTCCCATATCTCGCGAACGGATTGACGAACTCGAGAAATTCCTGTTGCATCTGAAAGTAGAAACTCGCCCGATTACTACGGTATGTGTATTTTTCCCCTAGGCCATTGTAGTTATTGGTTTCGAATATCAGACTTGCGTAAATTTTGATGGTTTCTCAACCATTCCTTAACTTCAAACCCCCTTTTCTCGCGAACGGATTGACGAACTCGAGAAATTCCTGTTGCATCTGAAAGTAGAAACTCGCCCGATTACTACGGTATGTGTATTTTTCCCCTAGGCCATTGTAGTTATTGGTTTCGAATATCAGACTTGCGAAAATTTTGATGGTTTCTCAACCATTCCTTAACTTCAACCTCCCATATCTCGCGAACGGAATGACGAACTCGAGAAATTCCTGTTGCATCTGAAAGCAGAAACTCGTCCGATTACAACGGTATGTGCATTTTGCCCCTTGGCCATAGTTGTTATTGGTTTCGAGTATCAGACTTGCGAAAATTTTGATGGTTTCTCAACCATTCCTTAACTTCAAACTCCCATATCTCGCGAACGGATTGACGATCTCGAGAAATTCCAGTTGCATCTGAAAGCAGAAACTCGCCCGATTACAACGGTATGTGTATTTTCCCCCTAGGCCACAGTAGTTATTGGTTTCGAGTATCAGACATGCGAAGATTTTGATGGTTTCTTAACCATTCCTTAACTTCAAACTCCCATATCTCGCGAACGAATTGACGAACTCGAGAAATTCCTGTTGCATCTGAAAGCAGAAACTCGCCCGATTACTACGATATGTGTATTTTTCCCCTAGGCCATTGTAGTTATTGGTTTCGAATATCAGACTTGCGAAAATTTTGATGGTTTCTCAACCATTCCTTAATTTCAAACTCCCATATCTCGCGAACGGATTGACGAACTCGAGAAATTCCTGTTGCATCTGAAAGTAGAAACTCGCCCGATTACTACGGTATGTGTATTTTTCCCCTAGGCCATTGTAGTTATTGGTTTCGAATATCAGACTTGCGAAAATTTTGATGGTTTCTCAAGCATTCCTTAACTTCAACCTCCCATATCTCGCGCACGGATGACGAACTCGAGAAATTCCTGTTGCATCTGAAAGCAGAATCTCGTCCGATTACAACGGTATGTGTATTTTTGCCCTAGGCCATAGTAGTTATTGGTTTCGTGTATCAGACTTGCGAAAATTTTTATGGTTTCTCAACCATTCCTTAACTTCAAACTCCCATATCTCGCGAACGGATTGACGAACTCGAGAAATTCCTGTTGCATCTGAAAGCAGAAACTCGTCCGATTACAACGGTATGTAAATTTTTGCCCTAGGCCATAGTAGCTATTGGTTTCGAGTATCAGACTTGCGAAAATTTTGATGGTTTCTCAACCATTCCTTAATTTCAAACTCCCATATCTAGCGAACGGAATGACTAACTCGAGAAATTCCTGTTGCATCTGAAAGCAGAAACTCGCTCGATTACAAGGGTATGTGTATTTTTGCCCTAGGCCATAGTGGTTATTGGTTTCGAGTATCAGACTTGCGAAAATTTTGATGGTTCCTCAACCATTCCTTAACTTCAAACTCCCATATCTCGCGAACGGAATGAGGAACTCGAGAAATTCCTGTTGCATCTGAAAGCAGAAACTCGTCCGATTACAACGGTATGTGTATTTTTGCCCTAGGCCATTGTAGTTATTGGTTTCGAGTATCAGACTTGCGAAAATTTTGATGGATTCTCAACCATTCCTTAACTTCAGACTCCCATATCTCGCAAACGGATTAACGAACTCGAGATTTTCCTGTTGCATCTGAAAGCAGAAACTCGCCCGATTACAACTGTATGTGTATTTTCCCCCTAGGCCACAGTAGTTATTGGTTTCGAGTATCAGACATGCGAAGATTTTGATGGTTTCTTAACCATTCCTTAACTTCAGACTCCCATATGTCGCTAACGGATTGACGAACTCGAGAAATTCCTGTTGCATCTGAAAGTAGACACTCGCCCGATTACAACGGTGTGTGTATTTTCCCCCTAGGCCATTGTAGTTATTGGTATCGAGTATCAGACTTGCGAAAATTCTGATGGTTTCTCAACCATTCCTTAACTTCAAACTCCCATATCTCGCGAACGGATTGACGAACTCGAGAAATTCCTGTTGCATCTGAAAGTAGAACCTCGCCCGATTACTACCGTATGTGTATTTTTCCCCTAAGCCATTGTAGTTATTGGTTTCGAATATCAGACTTGCGAAAATTTTGATGGTTTCTCAACCATTCCTTAACTTCAACCTCCCATATCTCTCGAACGGATTGACGAACACGAGAAATTCGTGTTGCATCTGAAAGTAGAAGCTCGCCCGATTACAACTGTATGTGTATTTTCCCCCTAGGCCACAGTAGTTATTGGTTTCGAGTATCAGACATGCGAAGATTTTGATGGTTTCTTAACCATTCCTTAACTTCAAACTCCCATATCTCGCGAACGAATTGACGAACTCGAGAAATTCCTGTTGCATCTGAAAACAGAACCTCGTCCGATTACAACGGTATGTGAATTTTTGCCCTAGGCCATAGTAGTTATTGGTTTCGAGTATCAGACATGCGAAAATTTTGATGGTTTCTCAACCATTCCTTAACTTCAAACTCCCATATCTCGCGAACGGAATGAGGAACTCGAGAAATTCCTGTTGCATCTGAAAGTAGAAGCTCGCCCGATTACAACGGTATGTGCATTTTCCCCCTAGGCCATACTAGTTATTGGTTTCGAGTATCAGACTTGCGAAAATTTTGATGGTTTCTCAACCATTCCTTAACTTCAGACTCCCATATGTCGCTAACGGATTGACGAACTCGAGAAATTCCTGTTGCATCTGAAAGTAGACACTCGCCCGATTACAATGGTGTGTGTATTTTTCCCCTAGGCCATTGTAGTTATTGGTATCGAGTATCAGACTTGCGAAAATTCTGATGGTTTCTCAACCATTCCTTAACTTCAAACTCCCATATCTCGCGAACGGATTGACGAACTCGAGAAATTCCTGTTGCATCTGAAAGTAGAACCTCGCCCGATTACTACGATATGTGTATTTTTCCCCTAGGCCATTGTAGTTATTGGTTTCGAATATCAGACTTGCGAAAATTTTGATGGTTTCTCAACCATTCCTTAAATTCAACCTCCCATATCTCGCGAACGGATTGACGAACTCGAGAAATTCCTGTTGCATCTGAAAGCAGAAACTCGTCCGATTACAACGGTATGTGTATTTTTGCCCTAGGCCATAGTAGTTATTGGTTTCGAGTATCAGGCTTGCGAAAATTTTGATGGTTCCTCAACCATTCCTTAACTTCAAACTCCCATATCTCGCGAACGGATTGTCGAACTCGAGAAATTCCTGTTGCATCTGAAAGCAGAAACTCGCCCGATAACAACGGTATGTGTATTTTTGCCCTAGGTCATAGTAGTTATTGGTTTCGAGTATCAGACTTGCGAAAATTTTGATGGTTTCTCAACCATTCCTTAACTTCAAACTCCCATATCTCGCGAAAGGATTGACAAACTCGAGAAATTCCTGTTGCATCTGAAAGCAGAAACTCGCCCGATTACAATGGCATGTGTATTTTTGCCCTAGGCCATTGTAGTTATTGGTTTCGAGTATCAGACATGCGAAGATTTTGATGGTTTCTTAACCATTCCTTAACTTCAAACTCCCATATCTCGCGAACGAATTGACGAACTCGAGAAATTCCTGTTGCATCTGAAAGCAGAAACTCGTCCGATTACAACGGTATGTAAATTCTTGCCCTAGGCCATAGTAGCTATTGGTTTCGAGTATCAGACTTGCGAAAATTTTGATGGTTTCTCAACCATTCCTTAATTTCAAACTCCCATATCTAGCGAACGGAATGACTAACTCGAGAAATTCCTGTTGCATCTGAAAGCAGAAACTCGCTCGATTACAAGGGTATGTGTATTTTTGCCCTAGGCCATAGTGGTTATTGGTTTCGAGTATCAGACTTGCGAAAATTTTGATGGTTCCTCAACCATTCCTTAACTTCAAACTCCCATATCTCGCGAACGGATTGACGAACTCGAGAAATTCCTGTTGCATCTGAAAGCAGATACTCGTCCGATTACAACGGTATGTGTATTTTTGCCCTATACCATAGTAGTTATTGGTTTCGAGTATCAGACTTGCGAAAATTCTTATGGTTGCTCAACCATTCATTAACTTCAAACTCCCATATCTCGCGAACGGATTGACGAACTCGAGAAATTCCTGTTGCATCTGAAAGCAGAAACTCGCCCGATTACAACGGTATGTGTATTTTTGCCCTAGGCCATAGTAGTTATTGGTATCGAGTATCAGACTTGCGAAAATTCTGATGGTTTCTCAACCATTCCTTAACTTCAAACTCCCATATCTCGCGAACGGATCGACGAACTCGAGAAATTCCTGTTGCGTCTGAAAGTAGAACCTCGCCCGATTACTACGGTATGTGTATTTTTCCCCTAGGCCATTGTAGTTATTGGCTTCGAGTATCAGACTTGCGAAAATTTTGATGGTTTCTCAACCATTCCTTAACTTCAAACTCCCATATCTCGCGAACGGAATGAGGAACTCCAGAAATTCCTGTTGCATCTGAAAGCAGAAACTCGCCCGATTACAATGGTGTGTGTACTTTTTCCCTAGGCCATTCCAGTTATTGGTTTCTAGTGTCAGACTTGCGAAAATTTTGGTGGTTTCCCAACCATTCCTTAACTTCAAACTCTCATATCTCGCTAACGGATTGACGAACTCGAGAAATTCCTGTTGCATCTGAAAGTAGAAACTCGCCCGATTACAACAGTATGTGTATTTTTCCCCTAGGCCATTGTAGTTATTGGTTTCGAGTATCAGACTTGCGAACATTTTTATGGTTCCTCAACCATTCCTTAACTTCAGACTCCCATATCTCGCGAACGGATTAACGAACTCGAGATTTTCCTGTTGCATCTGAAAGCAGAAACTCGCCCGATTACAACGGTATGTGTATTTTTGCCCTAGGCCATAGTAGTTATTGGTATCGAGTATCAGACTTGCGAAAATTCTGATGGTTTCTCAACCATTCCTTAACTTCAAACTCCCATATCTCGCGAACGGATCGACGAACTCGAGAAATTCCTGTTGCGTCTGAAAGTAGAACCTCGCCCGATTACTACGGTATGTGTATTTTTCCCCTAGGCCATTGTAGTTATTGGTTTCGAATATCAGACTTGCGAAAATTTTGATGGTTTCTCAACCATTCCTTAACTTCAAACTCCCATATCTCTCGAACGGATTGACGAACACGAGAAATTCCTGTTGCATCTGAAAGTAGAAGCTCGCCCGATTACAACGGTATGTGTATTTTCCCCCTAGGCCATAGTATTTATTGGTTTCGAGTATCAGACTTGCGAAAATTTTGATGGTTTCTCAACCATTGCTTAACTTCAGACTCCCATATCTCGCGAACGGATAGACGAACTCGAGACTTTCCTGTTGCATCTGAAAGCAAAAACTCGTCCGATTACAACGGTATGTGTATTTTTGCCCTAGGCCATAGTAGTTATTGGTTTCGAGTATCAGACTTGCGAAAATTTTGATGGTTTCTCAACCATTGCTTAACTTCAGACTCCCATATCTCGCGAACGGATAGACGAACTCGAGATTTTCCTGTTGCATCTGAAAGCAGAAACTCGCCCTATTACAACGGTATGTGTATTTTTGCCGTAGGCAATAGTAGTTATTGGTATCGAGTATCAGACTTGCGAAAATTCTGATGGTTTCTCAACCATTCCTCAACTTCAAACACCCATATCTCGCGAACGGATTGACGAACTCGAGAAATTCCTGTTGCATCTGAAAGTAGAACCTCGCCCGATTAGTACGATATGTGTATTTTTCCCCTAGGCCATTGCAGTTATTGGTTTCGAATATCAGACTTGCGAAAATTTTGATGGTTTCTCAACCATTCCTTAACTTCAAACTCCCATATCTCGCGAAAGGATTGACAAACTCGAGAAATTCCTGTTGCATCTGAAAGCAGAAACTCGCCCGATTACAATGGCATGTGTATTTTTGCCCTAGGCCATTGTAGTTATTGGTTTCGAGTATCAGACATGCGAAAATTTTGATGGTTTCTCAACCATTCCTTAATTTCAATCTCCCATATCTCGCGAACGGATTGACGAACTCGAGAAATTCCTGTTGCATCTGAAAGTAGAAACTCGCCCGATTACTACGGTATGTGTATTTTTCCCCTAGGCCATTGTAGTTATTGGTTTCGAATATCAGACTTGCGAAAATTTTGATGGTTTCTCAACCATTCCTTAACTTCAACCTCCCATATCTCGCGCACGGATGACGAACTCGAGAAATTCCTGTTGCATCTGAAAGCAGAATCTCGTCCGATTACAACGGTGTGTGTATTTTTTCCCTAGGCCATAGTAGTTATTGGTTTCGTGTATCAGACTTGCGAAAATTTTGATGGTTTCTCAACCATTCCTGAACTTCAAACTCCCATATCTCGCGAACGGATTGACGAACTCGAGAAATTCCTGTTGCATCTGAAAGTAGAACCTCGCCCGATTAGTACGATATGTGTATTTTTCCCCTAGGCCATTGTAGTTATTGGTTTCGAATATCAGACTTGCGAAAATTTTGATGGTTTCTCAACCATTCCTTAACTTCAAACTCCCATATCTCGCGAAAGGATTGACAAACTCGAGAAATTCCTGTTGCATCTGAAAGCAGAACCTCGCCCGATTACAATGGCATGTGTATTTTTGCCCTAGGCCATTGTAGTTATTGGTTTCGAGTATCAGACATGCGAAAATTTTGATGGTTTCTCAACCATTCCTTAATTTCAATCTCCCATATCTCGCGAACGGATTGACGAACTCGAGAAATTCCTGTTGCATCTGAAAGTAGAAACTCGCCCGATTACTACGGTATGTGTATTTTTCCCCTAGGCCATTGTAGTTATTGGTTTCGAATATCAGACTTGCGAAAATTTTGATGGTTTCTCAACCATTCCTTAACTTCAACCTCCCATATCTCGCGCACGGATGACGAACTCGAGAAATTCCTGTTGCATCTGAAAGCAGAATCTCGTCCGATTACAACGGTGTGTGTATTTTTTCCCTAGGCCATAGTAGTTATTGGTTTCGTGTATCAGACTTGCGAAAATTTTGATGGTTTCTCAACCATTCCTGAACTTCAAACTCCCATATCTCGCGAACGGATTGACGAACTCGAGAAATTCCTGTTGCATCTGAAAGTAGAACCTCGCCCGATTACTACGATATGTGTATTTTTCCCCTAGGCCATTGTAGTTATTGGTTTCGAATATCAGACTTGCGAAAATTTTGATGGTTTCTCAACCATTCCTTAAATTCAACCTCCCATATCTCGCGAACGGATTGACGAACTCGAGAAATTCCTGTTGCATCTGAAAGCAGAAACTCGTCCGATTACAACGGTATGTGTATTTTTGCCCTAGGCCATAGTAGTTATTGGTTTCGAGTGTCAGGCTTGCGAAAATTTTGATGGTTCCTCAACCATTCCTTAACTTCAAACTCCCATATCTCTCGAACGGATTGACGAACACGAGAAATTCCTGTTGCATCTGAAAGTAGAAGCTCGCCCGATTACAACGGTATGTGTATTTTCCCCCTAGGCCATAGTATTTATTGGTTTCGAGTATCAGACTTGCGAAAATTTTGATGGTTTCTCAACCATTGCTTAACTTCAGACTCCCATATCTCGCGAACGGATAGACGAACTCGAGATTTTCCTGTTGCATCTGAAAGCAGAAACTCGTCCGATTACAACGGTATGTGTATTTTTGCCCTAGGCCATAGTAGTTATTGGTTTCGAGTATCAGACTTGCGAAAATTTTGATGGTTTCTCAACCATTGCTTAACTTCAGACTCCCATATCTCGCGAACGGATAGACGAACTCGAGATTTTCCTGTTGCATCTGAAAGCAGAAACTCGCCCGATTACAACGGTATGTGTATTTTTGCCGTAGGCAATAGTAGTTATTGGTATCGAGTATCAGACTTGCGAAAATTCTGGTGGTTTCTCAAGCATTCCTCAACTTCAAACACCCATATCTCGCGAACGGATTGACGAACTCGAGAAATTCCTGTTGCATCTGAAAGTAGAACCTCGCCCGATTAGTACGATATGTGTATTTTTCCCCTAGGCCATTGTAGTTATTGGTTTCGAATATCAGACTTGCGAAAATTTTGATGGTTTCTCAACCATTCCTTAACTTCAAACTCCCATATCTCGCGAACGGATTGACGAACTCGAGAAATTCCTGTTGCATCTGAAAGTAGAAACTCGCCCGATTACTACGGTATGTGTATTTTTCCCCTAGGCCATTGTAGTTATTGGTTTCGAATATCAGACTTGCGAAAATTTTGATGGTTTCTCAACCATTCCTTAACTTCAAACTCCCATATCTCGCGAACGGATTGACGAACTCGAGAAATTCCTGTTGCATCTGAAAGTAGAAACTCGCCCGATTACTACGGTATTTGTATTTTTCCCCTAGGCCATTGTAGTTATTGGTTTCGAATATCAGACTTGCGAAAATTTTGATGGTTCCTCAACCATTCCTTAACTTCAAACTCCCATATCTCGCGAACGGATTGTCGAACTCGAGAAATTCCTGTTGCATCTGAAAGCAGAAACTCTCCCGATAACAACGGTATGTGTATTTTTGCCCTAGGTCATAGTAGTTATTGGTTTCGAGTATCAGACTTGCGAAAATTTTGATGGTTTCTCAACCATTCCTTAACTTCAAACTCCCATATCTCGCGAAAGGATTGACAAACTCGAGAAATTCCTGTTGCATCTGAAAGCAGAAACTCGCCCGATTACAATGGCATGTGTATTTTTGCCCTAGGCCATTGTAGTTATTGGTTTCGAGTATCAGACATGCGAAGATTTTGATGGTTTCTTAACCATTCCTTAACTTCAAACTCCCATATCTCGCGAACGAATTGACGAACTCGAGAAATTCCTGTTGCATCTGAAAGCAGAAACTCGTCCAATTACAACGGTATGTAAATTTTTGCCCTAGGCCATAGTAGCTATTGGTTTCGAGTATCAGACTTGCGAAAATTTTGATGGTTTCTCAACCATTCCTTAATTTCAAACTCCCATATCTAGCGAACGGAATGACTAACTCGAGAAATTCCTGTTGCATCTGAAAGCAGAAACTCGCTCGATTACAAGGGTATGTGTATTTTTGCCCTAGGCCATAGTGGTTATTGGTTTCGAGTATCAGACTTGCGAAAATTTTGATGGTTCCTCAACCATTCCTTAACTTCAAACTCCCATATCTCGCGAACGGATTGACGAACTCGAGAAATTCCTGTTGCATCTGAAAGTAAAACCTCGCCCGATTACTACGGTATGTGTATTTTTCCCCTAGGCCATTGTAGTTATTGGTTTCGAATATCAGACTTGCGAAAATTTTGATGGTTTCTCAACCATTCCTTAACTTCAAACTCCCATATCTCGCGAACGGATTGACGAACTCGAGAAATTCCTGTTGCATCTGAAAGCAGATACTCGTCCGATTACAACGGTATGTGTATTTTTGCCCTATACCATAGTAGTTATTGGTTTCGAGTATCAGACTTGCGAAAATTTTGATGTTTTCTCAACCATTGCTTAACTTCAGACTCCCATATCTCGCGAACAGATAGACGAACTCGAGATTTTCCTGTTGCATCTGAAAGCAGAAACTCGCCCGATTACAACGGTATGTGTATTTTTGCCGTAGGCAATAGTAGTTATTGGTATCGAGTATCAGACTTGCGAAAATTCTGATGGTTTCTCAAGCATTCCTCAACTTCAAACACCCATATCTCGCGAACGGATTGACGAACTCGAGAAATTCCTGTTGCATCTGAAAGTAGAACCTCGCCCGATTAGTACGATATGTGTATGTTTCCCCTAGGCCATTGTAGTTATTGGTTTCGAATATCAGACTTGCGAAAATTTTGATGGTTTCTCAACCATTCCTTAACTTCAAACTCCCATATCTCGCGAACGGATTGACGAACTCGAGAAATTCCTGTTGCATCTGAAAGTAGAAACTCGCCCGATTACTACGGTATGTGTATTTTTCCCCTAGGCCATTGTAGTTATTGGTTTCGAATATCAGACTTGCGAAAATTTTGATGGTTTCTCAACCATTCCTTAACTTCAAACTCCCATATCTCGCGAACGGATTGACGAACTCGAGAAATTCCTGTTGCATCTGAAAGTAGAAACTCGCCCGATTACTACGGTATGTGTATTTTTCCCCTAGGCCATTGTAGTTATTGGTTTCGAATATCAGACTTGCGAAAATTTTGATGGTTTCTCAACCATTCCTTAATTTCAACCTCCCATATCTCGCGAACGGAATGACGAACTCGAGAAATTCCTGTTGCATCTGAAAGCAGAAACTCGTCCGATTACAACGGTATGTGTATTTTTGCCCTAGGCCATAGTAGTTATTGGTTTCGAGTATCAGACTTGCGAAAATTTTGATGGTTCCTCAACCATTCCTTAACTTCAAACTCCCATATCTCGCGAACGGATTGTCGAACTCGAGAAATTCCTGTTGCATCTGAAAGCAGAAACTCGCCCGATAACAACGGTATGTGTATTTTTGCCCTAGGTCATAGTAGTTATTGGTTTCGAGTATCAGACTTGCGAAAATTTTGATGGTTTCTCAACCATTCCTTAACTTCAAACTCCCATATCTCGCGAATGGATTGACAAACTCGAGAAATTCCTGTTGCATCTGAAAGCAGAAACTCGCCCGATTACAATGGCATGTGTATTTTTGCCCTAGGCCATTGTAGTTATTGGTTTTGAGTATCAGACATGCGAAGATTTTGATGGTTTCTTAACCATTCCTTAACTTCAAACTCCCATATCTCGCGAACGAATTGACGAACTCGAGAAATTCCTGTTGCATCTGAAAGCAGAAACTCGTCCGATTACAACGGTATGTAAATTTTTGCCCTAGGCCATAGTAGCTATTGGTTTCGAGTATCAGACTTGCGAAAATTTTGATGGTTTCTCAACAATTCCTTAATTTCAGACTCCCATATCTCGCGAACGGAATGAGGAACTCGAGAAATTCCTGTTGCATCTGAAAGCAGAAACTCGCCCGATTGCAAGGGTATGTGTATTTTTGCCCTAGGCCATAGTGGTTATTGGTTTCGAGTATCAGACTTGCGAAAATTTTGATGGTTCCTCAACCATTCCTTAACTTCAAACTCCCATATCTCGCGAACGGATTGACGAACTCGAGAAATTCCTGTTGCATCTGAAAGTAGAACCTCGCCCGATTACTACGATATGTGTATTTTTCCCCTAGGCCATTGTAGTTATTGGTTTCGAATATCAGACTTGCGAAAATTTTGATGGTTTCTCAAACATTCCTTAAATTCAACCTCCCATATCTCGCGAACGGATTGACGAACTCGAGAAATTCCTGTTGCATCTGAAAGCAGAAACTCGTCCGATTTCAACGGTATGTGTATTTTTGCCCTAGGCCATAGTAGTTATTGGTTTCGAGTATCAGGCTTGCGAAAATTTTGATGGTTCCTCAACCATTCCTTAACTTCAAACTCCCATATCTCGCGAACGGATTGTCGAACTCGAGAAATTCCTGTTGCATCTGAAAGCAGAAACTCGCCCGATAACATCGGTATGTGTATTTTTGCCCTAGGTCATAGTAGTTATTGGTTTCGAGTATCAGACTTGCGAAAATTTTGATGGTTTCTCAACCATTCCTTAACTTCAAACTCCCATATCTCGCGAAAGGATTGACAAACTCGAGAAATTCCTGTTGCATCTGAAAGCAGAAACTCGCCCGATTACAATGGCATGTGTATTTTTGCCCTAGGCCATTGTAGTTATTGGTTTCGAGTATCAGACATGCGAAGATTTTGATGGTTTCTTAACCATTCCTTAACTTCAAACTCCCATATCTCGCGAACGAATTGACGAACTCGAGAAATTCCTGTTGCATCTGAAAGCAGAAACTCGTCCGACTACAACGGTATGTAAATTTTTGCCCTAGGCCATAGTAGCTATTGGTTTCGAGTATCCGACTTGCGAAAATTTTGATGGTTTCTCAACCATTCCTTAATTTCAAACTCCCATATCTAGCGAACGGAATGACTAACTCGAGAAATTCCTGTTGCATCTGAAAGCAGAAACTCGCTCGATTACAAGGGTATGTGTATTTTTGCCCTAGGCCATAGTGGTTATTGGTTTCGAGTATCAGACTTGCGAAAATTTTGATGGTTCCTCAACCATTCCTTAACTTCAAACTCCCATATCTCGCGAACGGATTGTCGAACTCGAGAAATTCCTGTTGCATCTGAAAGTAAAACCTCGCCCGATTACTACGGTATGTGTATTTTTCCCCTAGGCCATTGTAGTTATTGGTATCGAATATCAGACTTGCGAAAATTTTGATGGTTTCTCAACCATTCCTTAACTTCAAACTCCCATATCTCGCGAACGGATTGACGAACTCGAGAAATTCCTGTTGCATCTGAAAGCAGATACTCGTCCGATTACAACGGTATGTGTATTTTTGCCCTATACCATAGTAGTTATTGGTTTCGAGTATCAGACTTGCGAAAATTTTGATGGTTTCTCAACCATTGCTTAACTTCAGACTCCCATATCTCGCGAACGGATAGACGAACTCGAGATTTTCCTGTTGCATCTGAAAGCAGAAACTTGCCCGATTACAACGGTATGTGTATTTTTGCCGTAGGCAATAGTAGTTATTGGTATCGAGTATCAGACTTGCGAAAATTCTGATGGTTTCTCAACCATTCCTCAACTTCAAACTCCCATATCTCGCGAACGGATTGACGAACTCGAGAAATTCCTGTTGCATCAAAAAGTAGAACCTCGCCCGGTAACTACGATATGTGAATTTTTCCCCTAGGCCATTGTAGTTATTGGTTTCGAATATCAGACTTGCGAAAATTTTGATGGTTTCTCAACCATTCCTTAACTTCAACCTCCCATATCTCGCGAACGGATTGACGAACTCGAGAAATTCCTGTTGCATCTGAAAGCAGAAACTCGTCCGATTACAGCGGTATGTGTATTTTTGCCGTAGGCAATAGTAGTTATTGGTATCGAGTATCAGACTTGCGAAAATTCTGATGGTTTCTCAAGCATTCCTCAACTTCAAACACCCATATCTCGCGAACGGATTGACGAACTCGAGAAATTCCTGTTGCATCTGAAAGTAGAACCTCGCCCGATTAGTACGATATGTGTATGTTTCCCCTAGGCCATTGTAGTTATTGGTTTCGAATATCAGACTTGCGAAAATTTTGATGGTTTCTCAACCATTCCTTAACTTCAAACTCCCATATCTCGCGAACGGATTGACGAACTCGAGAAATTCCTGTTGCATCTGAAAGTAGAAACTCGCCCGATTACTACGGTATGTGTATTTTTCCCCTAGGCCATTGTAGTTATTGGTTTCGAATATCAGACTTGCGAAAATTTTGATGGTTTCTCAACCATTCCTTAACTTCAAACTCCCATATCTCGCGAACGGATTGACGAACTCGAGAAATTCCTGTTGCATCTGAAAGTAGAAACTCGCCCGATTACTACGGTATGTGTATTTTTCCCCTAGGCCATTGTAGTTATTGGTTTCGAATATCAGACTTGCGAAAATTTTGATGGTTTCTCAACCATTCCTTAACTTCAACCTCCCATATCTCGCGAACGGAATGACGAACTCGAGAAACTCCTGTTGCATCTGAAAGCAGAAACTCGTCCGATTACAACGGTATGTGTATTTTTGCCCTAGGCCATAGTAGTTATTGGTTTCGAGTATCAGACTTGCGAAAATTTTGATGGTTCCTCAACCATTCCTTAACTTCAAACTCCCATATCTCGCGAACGGATTGTCGAACTCGAGAAATTCCTGTTGCATCTGAAAGCAGAAACTCGCCCGATAACAACGGTATGTGTATTTTTGCCCTAGGTCATAGTAGTTATTGGTTTCGAGTATCAGACTTGCGAAAATTTTGATGGTTTCTCAACCATTCCTTAACTTCAAACTCCCATATCTCGCGAAAGGATTGACAAACTCGAGAAATTCCTGTTGCATCTGAAAGCAGAAACTCGCCCGATTACAATGGCATGTGTATTTTTGCCCTAGGCCATTGTAGTTATTGGTTTTGAGTATCAGACATGCGAAGATTTTGATGGTTTCTTAACCATTCCTTAACTTCAAACTCCCATATCTCGCGAACGAATTGACGAACTCGAGAAATTCCTGTTGCATCTGAAAGCAGAAACTCGTCCGATTACAACGGTATGTAAATTTTTGCCCTAGGCCATAGTAGCTATTGGTTTCGAGTATCAGACTTGCGAAAATTTTGATGGTTTCTCAACAATTCCTTAATTTCAGACTCCCATATCTCGCGAACGGAATGAGGAACTCGAGAAATTCCTGTTGCATCTGAAAGCAGAAACTCGCCCGATTGCAAGGGTATGTGTATTTTTGCCCTAGGCCATAGTGGTTATTGGTTTCGAGTATCAGACTTGCGAAAATTTTGATGGTTCCTCAACCATTCCTTAACTTCAAACTCCCATATCTCGCGAACGGATTGACGAACTCGAGAAATTCCTGTTGCATCTGAAAGTAGAACCTCGCCCGATTACTACGATATGTGTATTTTTCCCCTAGGCCATTGTAGTTATTGGTTTCGAATATCAGACTTGCGAAAATTTTGATGGTTTCTCAAACATTCCTTAAATTCAACCTCCCATATCTCGCGAACGGATTGACGAACTCGAGAAATTCCTGTTGCATCTGAAAGCAGAAACTCGTCCGATTTCAACGGTATGTGTATTTTTGCCCTAGGCCATAGTAGTTATTGGTTTCGAGTATCAGGCTTGCGAAAATTTTGATGGTTTCTCAACCATTCCTTAACTTCAAACTCCCATATCTCGCGAAAGGATTGACAAACTCGAGAAATTCCTGTTGCATCTGAAAGCAGAAACTCGCCCGATTACAATGGCATGTGTATTTTTGCCCTAGGCCATTGTAGTTTTTGGTTTCGAGTATCAGACATGCGAAGATTTTGATGGTTTCTTAACCATTCCTTAACTTCAAACTCCCATATCTCGCGAACGAATTGACGAACTCGAGAAATTCCTGTTGCATCTGAAAGCAGAAACTCGTCCGACTACAACGGTATGTAAATTTTTGCCCTAGGCCATAGTAGCTATTGGTTTCGAGTATCAGACTTGCGAAAATTTTGATGGTTTCTCAACCATTCCTTAATTTCAAACTCCCATATCTAGCGAACGGAATGACTAACTCGAGAAATTCCTGTTGCATCTGAAAGCAGAAACTCGCTCGATTACAAGGGTATGTGTATTTTTGCCCTAGGCCATAGTGGTTATTGGTTTCGAGTATCAGGCTTGCGAAAATTTTGATGGTTTCTCAACCATTCCTTAACTTCAAACTCCCATATCTCGCGAAAGGATTGACAAACTCGAGAAATTCCTGTTGCATCTGAAAGCAGAAACTCGTCCGATTTCAACGGTATGTGTATTTTTGCCCTAGGCCATAGTAGTTATTGGTTTCGAGTATCAGGCTTGCGAAAATTTTGATGGTTTCTCAACCATTCCTTAACTTCAAACTCCCATATCTCGCGAAAGGATTGACAAACTCGAGAAATTCCTGTTGCATCTGAAAGCAGAAACTCGCCCGATTACAATGGCATGTGTATTTTTGCCCTAGGCCATTGTAGTTTTTGGTTTCGAGTATCAGACATGCGAAGATTTTGATGGTTTCTTAACCATTCCTTAACTTCAAACTCCCATATCTCGCGAACGGATTGACGAACTCGAGAAATTCCTGTTGCATCTGAAAGTAGAACCTCGCCCGATTAGTACGATATGTGTATGTTTCCCCTAGGCCATTGTAGTTATTGGTTTCGAATATCAGACTTGCGAAAATTTTGATGGTTTCTCAACCATTCCTTAACTTCAAACTCCCATATCTCGCGAACGGATTGACGAACTCGAGAAATTCCTGTTGCATCTGAAAGTAGAAACTCGCCCGATTACTACGGTATGTGTATTTTTCCCCTAGGCCATTGTAGTTATTGGTTTCGAATATCAGACTTGCGAAAATTTTGATGGTTTCTCAACCATTCCTTAACTTCAAACTCCCATATCTCGCGAACGGATTGACGAACTCGAGAAATTCCTGTTGCATCTGAAAGTAGAAACTCGCCCGATTACTACGGTATGTGTATTTTTCCCCTAGGCCATTGTAGTTATTGGTTTCGAATATCAGACTTGCGAAAATTTTGATGGTTTCTCAACCATTCCTTAACTTCAACCTCCCATATCTCGCGAACGGAATGACGAACTCGAGAAACTCCTGTTGCATCTGAAAGCAGAAACTCGTCCGATTACAACGGTATGTGTATTTTTGCCCTAGGCCATAGTAGTTATTGGTTTCGAGTATCAGACTTGCGAAAATTTTGATGGTTCCTCAACCATTCCTTAACTTCAAACTCCCATATCTCGCGAACGGAATGAGGAACTCGAGAAATTCCTGTTGCATCTGAAAGCAGAAACTCGTCCGATTTCAACGGTATGTGTATTTTTGCCCTAGGCCATAGTAGTTATTGGTTTCGAGTATCAGGCTTGCGAAAATTTTGATGGTTTCTCAACCATTCCTTAACTTCAAACTCCCATATCTCGCGAAAGGATTGACAAACTCGAGAAATTCCTGTTGCATCTGAAAGCAGAAACTCGCCCGATTACAATGGCATGTGTATTTTTGCCCTAGGCCATTGTAGTTTTTGGTTTCGAGTATCAGACATGCGAAGATTTTGATGGTTTCTTAACCATTCCTTAACTTCAAACTCCCATATCTCGCGAACGAATTGACGAACTCGAGAAATTCCTGTTGCATCTGAAAGCAGAAACTCGTCCGACTACAACGGTATGTAAATTTTTGCCCTAGGCCATAGTAGCTATTCGTTTCGAGTATCAGACTTGCGAAAATTTTGATGGTTTCTCAACCATTCCTTAATTTCAAACTCCCATATCTAGCGAACGGAATGACTAACTCGAGAAATTCCTGTTGCATCTGAAAGCAGAAACTCGCTCGATTACAAGGGTATGTGTATTTTTGCCCTAGGCCATAGTGGTTATTGGTTTCGAGTATCAGACTTGCGAAAATTTTGATGGTTCCTCAACCATTCCTTAACTTCAAACTCCCATATCTCGCGAACGGATTGTCGAACTCGAGAAATTCCTGTTGCATCTGAAAGTAAAACCTCGCCCGATTACTACGGTATGTGTATTTTTCCCCTAGGCCATTGTAGTTATTGGTATCGAATATCAGACTTGCGAAAATTTTGATGGTTTCTCAACCATTCCTTAACTTCAAACTCCCATATCTCGCGAACGGATTGACGAACTCGAGAAATTCCTGTTGCATCTGAAAGCAGATACTCGTCCGATTACAACGGTATGTGTATTTTTGCCCTATACCATAGTAGTTACTGGTTTCGAGTATCAGACTTGCGAAAATTTTGATGGTTTCTCAACCATTGCTTAACTTCAGACTCCCATATCTCGCGAACGGATAGACGAACTCGAGATTTTCCTGTTGCATCTGAAAGCAGAAACTTGCCCGATTACAACGGTATGTGTATTTTTGCCGTAGGCAATAGTAGTTATTGGTATCGAGTATCAGACTTGCGAAAATTCTGATGGTTTCTCAACCATTCCTCAACTTCAAACTCCCATATCTCGCGAACGGATTGACGAACTCGAGAAATTCCTGTTGCATCAAAAAGTAGAACCTCGCCCGGTAACTACGATATGTGAATTTTTCCCCTAGGCCATTGTAGTTATTGGTTTCGAATATCAGACTTGCGAAAATTTTGATGGTTTCTCAACCATTCCTTAACTTCAACCTCCCATATCTCGCGAACGGATTGACGAACTCGAGAAATTCCTGTTGCATCTGAAAGCAGAAACTCGTCCGATTACAGCGGTATGTGTATTTTTGCCCTAGGCCATACTAGTTATTGGTTTCGAGTATCAGACTTGCGAAAATTTTGATGGTTCCTCAACCATTCCTTAACTTCAAACTCCCATATCTCGCGAACGGATTGTCGAACTCGAGAAATTCCTGTTGCATCTGAAAGCAGAAACTCGCCCGATAACAACGGTATGTGTATTTTTGCCCTAGGTCATAGTAGTTATTGGTTTCGAGTATCAGACTTGCGAAAATTTTGATGGTTTCTCAACCATTCCTTAACTTCAAACTCCCATATCTCGCGAAAGGATTGACAAACTCGAGAAATTCCTGTTGCATCTGAAAGCAGAAACTCGCCCGATTACAATGGCATGTGTATTTTTGCCCTAGGCCATTGTAGTTATTGGTTTCGAGTATCAGACTTGCGAAAATTTTGATGGTTTCTCAACCATTCCTTAATTTCAAACTCCCATATCTCGCGAACGGAATGAGGAACTCAAGAAATTCCTGTTGCATCTGAAAGCAGAAACTCGCCCGATTACAAGGGTATGTATATTTTTGCCCTAGGCCATACTAGTTATTGGTTTCGAGTATCAGACTTGCGAAAATTTTGATGGTTCCTCAACCATTCCTTAACTTCAAACTCCCATATCTCGCGAACGGATTGTCGAACTCGAGAAATTCCTGTTGCATCTAAAAGTAAAACCTCGCCCGATTACTACGGTATGTGTATTTTTCCCCTAGGCCATTGTAGTTATTGGTATCGAATATCAGACTTGCGAAAATTTTGATGGTTTCTCAACCATTCCTTAACTTCAAACTCCCATATCTAGCGAACGGAATGACTAACTCGAGAAATTCCTGTTGCATCTGAATGCAGAAACTCGCTCGATTACAAGGGTATGTGTATTTTTGCCCTAGGCCATAGTGGTTATTGGTTTCGAGTATCAGACTTGCGAAAATTTTGATGGTTCCTCAACCATTCCTTAACTTCAAACTCCCATATCTCGCGAACGGATTGTCGAACTCGAGAAATTCCTGTTGCATCTGAAAGTAAAACCTCGCCCGATTACTACGGTATGTGTATTTTTCCCCTAGGCCATTGTAGTTATTGGTATCGAATATCAGACTTGCGAAAATTTTGATGGTTTCTCAACCATTGCTTAACTTCAAACTCCCATACCTCGCGAAAGGATTGACAAACTCGAGAAATTCCTGTTGCATCTGAAAGCAGAAACTCGCCCGATTACAATGGCATGTGTATTTTTGCCCTAGGCCATTGTAGTTATTGGTTTCGAGTATCAGACTTGCGAAAATTTTGATGGTTTCTCAACCATTCCTTAATTTCAAACTCCCATATCTCGCGAACGGAATGAGGAACTCAAGAAATTCCTGTTGCATCTGAAAGCAGAAACTCGCCCGATTACAAGGGTATGTGTATTTTTGCCCTAGGCCATACTAGTTATTGGTTTCGAGTATCAGACTTGCGAAAATTTTGATGGTTTCTCAACCATTCCTTAACTTCAAACTCCCATATCTCGCGAACGGATTGACGAACTCGAGAAATTCCTGTTGCATCTGAAAGCAGATACTCGTCCGATTACAACGGTATGTGTATTTTTGCCCTATACCATAGTAGTTATTGGTTTCGAGTATCAGACTTGCGAAAATTTTGATGTTTTTCTCAACCATTGCTTAACTTCAGACTCCCATATCTCGCGAACGGATAGACGAACTCGAGATTTTCCTGTTGCATCTGAAAGCAGAAACTCGCCCGATTACAACGGTATGTGTATTTTTGCCGTAGGCAATAGTAGTTATTGGTATCGAGTACCAGACTTGCGAAAATTCTTGTGGTTTCTCAACCATTCCTCAACTTCAAACACCCATATCTCGCGAACGGATTGACGAACTCGAGAAATTCCTGTTGCATCTGAAAGTAGAACCTCGCCCGATTAGTACGATATGTGTATTTTTCCCCTAGGCCATTGTAGTTATTGGTTTCGAATATCAGACTTGCGAAAATTTTGATGGTTTCTCAACCATTCCTTAACTTCAAACTCCCATATCTCGCGAAAGGATTGACAAACTCGAGAAATTCCTGTTGCATCTGAAAGCAGAAACTCGCCCGATTACAATGGCATGTGTATTTTTGCCCTAGGCCATTGTAGTTATTGGTTTCGAGTATCAGACTTGCGAAGATTTTGATGGTTTCTTAACCATTCCTTAACTTCAAACTCCCATATCTCGCGAACGAATTGACGAACTCGAGAAATTCCTGTTGCATCTGAAAGCAGAAACTCGTCCGATTACAACCGTATGTAAATTTTGGCCCTAGGCCATAGTAGCTATTGGTTTCGAGTATCAGACTTGCGAAAATTTTGATGGTTTCTCAACCATTCCTTAATTTCAGACTCCCATATCTCGCGAACGGAATGAGGAACTCGAGAAATTCCTGTTGCATCTGAAAGCAGAAACTCGCCCGATTACAATGGCATGTGTATTTTTGCCCTAGGCCATTGTAGTTATTGGTTTCGAGTATCAGACATGCGAAGATTTTGATGGTTTCTTAACCATTCCTTAACTTCAAACTCCCATATCTCGCGAACGGATTGTCGAACTCGAGAAATTCCTGTTGCATCTGAAAGCAGAAACTCGCCCGATAACAACGGTATGTGTATTTTTGCCCTAGGTCATAGTAGTTATTGGTTTCGAGTATCAGACTTGCGAAAATTTTGATGGTTTCTCAACCATTCCTTAACTTCAAACTCCCATATCTCGCGAAAGGATTGACAAACTCGAGAAATTCCTGTTGCATCTGAAAGCAGAAACTCGCCCGATTACAATGGCATGTGTATTTTTGCCCTAGGCCATTGTAGTTATTGGTTTCGAGTATCAGACTTGCGAAAATTTTGATGGTTTCTCAACCATTCCTTAATTTCAAACTCCCATATCTCGCGAACGGAATGAGGAACTCGAGAAATTCCTGTTGCATCTGAAAGCAGAAACTCGCCCGAATACAAGGGTATGTGTATTTTTGCCCTAGGCCATACTAGTTATTGGTTTCGAGTATCAGACTTGCGAAAATTTTGATGGTTCCTCAACCATTCCTTAACTTCAAACTCCCATATCTCGCGAACGGATTGTCGAACTCGAGAAATTCCTGTTGCATCTGAAAGCAGAAACTCGCCCGATAACAACGGTATGTGTATTTTTGCCCTAGGTCATAGTAGTTATTGGTTTCGAGTATCAGACTTGCGAAAATTTTGATGGTTTCTCAACCATTCCTTAAATTCAAACTCCCATATCTCGCGAAAGGATTGACAAACTCGAGAAATTCCTGTTGCATCTGAAAGCAGAAACTCGTCCGATTACAACGGTATGTGTATTTTTGCCCTAGGCCATAGTAGTTATTGGTTTCGAGTATCAGGCTTGCGAAAATTTTGATGGTTCCTCAACCATTCCTTAACTTCAAACTCCCATATCTCGCGAACGGATTGTCGAACTCGAGAAATTCCTGTTGCATCTGAAAGCAGAAACTCGCCCGATAACAACGGTATGTGTATTTTTGCCCTAGGTCATAGTAGTTATTGGTTTCGAGTATCAGACTTGCGAAAATTTTGATGGTTTCTCAACCATTCCTTAACTTCAAACTCCCATATCTCGCGAACGGATTGACGAACTCGAGAAATTCCTGTTGCATCTGAAAGTAGAACCTCGCCCGATTACTACGATATGTGTATTTTTCCCCTAGGCCATTGTAGTTATTGGTTTCGAATATCAGACTTGCGAAAATTTTGATGGTTTCTCAACCATTCCTTAAATTCAACCTCCCATATCTCGCGAACGGATTGACGAACTCGAGAAATTCCTGTTGCATCTGAAAGCAGAAACTCGTCCGATTACAACGGTATGTGTATTTTTGCCCCAGGCCATAGTAGTTATTGGTTTCGAGTATCAGGCTTGCGAAAATTTTGATGGTTCCACAACCATTCCTTAACTTCAAACTCCCATATCTCGCGAACGGATTGTCGAACTCGAGAAATTCCTGTTGCATCTGAAAGCAGAAACTCGCCCGATAACAACGGTATGTGTATTTTTGCCCTAGGTCATAGTAGTTATTGGTTTCGAGGATCAGACTTGCGAAAATTTTGATGGATTCTCAACCATTCCTTAATTTCAAACTCCCATATCTCGCGAACGGAATGAGGAACTCGAGAAATTCCTGTTGCATCTGAAAGTAAAACCTCGCCCGATTACTACGGTATGTGTATTTTTCCCCTAGGCCATTGTAGTTATTGGTTTCGAATATCAGACTTGCGAAAATTTCGATGGTTTCTCAACCATTCCTTAACTTCAAACTCCCATATCTCGCGAACGGATTGACGAACTCGAGAAATTCCTGTTGCATCTGAAAGCAGATACTCGTCCGATTACAACGGTATGTGTATTTTTGCCCTATACCATAGTAGTTATTGGTTTCCAGTATCAGACTTGCGAAAATTTTGATGGTTTCTCAACCATTCCTTAAATTCATATTCCCATATCTCGCTAACGGAATAAGGAAATCGAGAAAATCTTGTTGCATGTGAAAGCAGATACTCGCCCGATTACAACGGTATGTGTATTTTTGCCCTAGGCCATAGTAGTTATTGGTTTCGAGTATCACACTTGCGAAAATTTTGATGGATTCTCAACCATTCCTTAACTTTAAACTCCCATATCTCGCGAACGGATTGACGAACTCGGGAAATTCCTGTTGCATCTGAGAGCAGAAACTCGCCCGATTACAACGGCATGTGTATTTTTGCCCTAGGCCATAGTAGTTATTAGTTTCGAGTATCAGACATGCGAAGATTTTGATGGATTCTTAACCATTCCTTAACTTCAAACTCCCATATCTCGATACGAATTGACGAACTCGAGAAATTCCTGTTGCGTCTGAAAGCAGAAACTCGTCCGACTACAACGGTATGTGAATTTTTGCCCTAGGTCATAGTAGTTATTGGTTTCGAGTATCAGACTTGTGAAAATTTTGATGGTTTCTCAACCATTCCTTAACTTCAAACTCCCATATCTCGTGAACGGAATGAGGAACTCGAGAAATTCCTGTTGCATCTGAAAGTAGACACTCACGCGATTACAACGGTATGTGTATTTTTCCCCTAGGCCATTGTAGATATTGGTTTCGAGTATCAGACTTGCGAAAATTTTGATGGTTTCTCAACCATTCCTTAACTTCAGACTCCCATATCTCGCGAACGGATAGACGAACTCGAGATTTTCCTGTTGCATCGGAAAGCAGAAACTCGCCCGATTACAAGGGTATGTGTATTTTTGCCGTAGGCAATAGTAGTTATTGGTATCGAGTATCAGACTTGCGAAAATTCTGATGGTTTCTCAACCATTCCTTAACTTCAAACACCCATATCTCGCGAACGGATTGACGAACTCGAGAAATTCCTGTTGCATCTGAAAGTAGAACCTCGCCCGATTACTACGATATGTGTATTTTTCCCCTAGGCCATTGTAGTTATTGGTTTCGAATATCAGACTTGCGAAAATTTTGATGGTTTCTCAACCATTCCTTAACTTCAAACTCCCATATCTCGCGAACGGATTGACGAACTCGAGAAATTCCTGTTGCATCTGAAAGCAGATACTCGTCCGATTACAACGGTATGTGTATTTTTCCCCTATACCATAGTAGTTATTGGTTTCGAGTATCAGACTTGCGAAAATTTTGATGTTTTTCTCAACCATTGCTTAACTTCAGACTCCCATATCTCGCGAACGGATAGACGAACTCGAGATTTTCCTGTTGCATCTGAAAGCAGAAACTCGCCCGATTACAACGGTATGTGTATTTTTGCCGTAGGCAATAGTAGTTATTGGTATCGAGTATCAGACTTGCGAAAATTCTTGTGGTTTCTCAACCATTCCTCAACTTCAAACACCCATATCTCGCGAACGGATTGACGAACTCGAGAAATTCCTGTTGCATCTGAAAGTAGAAACTCGCCCGATTAGTACGATATGTGTATTTTTCCCCTAGGCCATTGTAGTTATTGGTTTCGAATATCAGACTTGCGAAAATTTTGATGGTTTCTCAACCATTCCTTAACTTCAAACTCCCATATCTCGCGAAAGGATTGACAAACTCGAGAAATTCCTGTTGCATCTGAAAGCAGAAACTCGCCCGATTACAATGGCATGTGTATTTTTGCCCTAGGTCATTGTAGTTATTGGTTTCGAGTATCAGACTTGCGAAGATTTTGATGGTTTCTTAACCATTCCTTAACTTCAAACTCCCATATCTCGCGAACGAATTGACGAACTCGAGAAATTCCTGTTGCATCTGAAAGCAGAAACTCGTCCGATTACAACCGTATGTAAATTTTTGCCCTAGGCCATAGTAGCTATTGGTTTCGAGTATCAGACTTGCGAAAATTTTGATGGTTTCTCAACCATTCCTTAATTTCAGACTCCCATATCTCGCGAACGGAATGAGGAACTCGAGAAATTCCTGTTGCATCTGAAAGCAGAAACTCGCCCGATTACAATGGCATGTGTATTTTTGCCCTAGGCCATTGTAGTTATTGGTTTCGAGTATCAGACATGCGAAGATTTTGATGGTTTCTTAACCATTCCTTAACTTCAAACTCCCATATCTCGCGAACGGATTGTCGAACTCGAGAAATTCCTGTTGCATCTGAAAGCAGAAACTCGCCCGATAACAACGGTATGTGTATTTTTGCCCTAGGTCATAGTAGTTATTGGTTTCGAGTATCAGACTTGCGAAAATTTTGATGGTTTCTCAACCATTCCTTAACTTCAAACTCCCATATCTCGCGAAAGGATTGACAAACTCGAGAAATTCCTGTTGCATCTGAAAGCAGAAACTCGCCCGATTACAATGGCATGTGTATTTTTGCCCTAGGCCATTGTAGTTATTGGTTTCGAGTATCAGACTTGCGAAAATTTTGATGGTTTCTCAACCATTCCTTAATTTCAAACTCCCATATCTCGCGAACGGAATGAGGAACTCGAGAAATTCCTGTTGCATCTGAAAGCAGAAACTCGCCCGAATACAAGGGTATGTGTATTTTTGCCCTAGGCCATACTAGTTATTGGTTTCGAGTATCAGACTTGCGAAAATTTTGATGGTTCCTCAACCATTCCTTAACTTCAAACTCCCATATCTCGCGAACGGATTGTCGAACTCGAGAAATTCCTGTTGCATCTGAAAGCAGAAACTCGCCCGATAACAACGGTATGTGTATTTTTGCCCTAGGTCATAGTAGTTATTGGTTTCGAGTATCAGACTTGCGAAAATTTTGATGGTTTCTCAACCATTCCTTAACTTCAAACTCCCATATCTCGCGAAAGGATTGACAAACTCGAGAAATTCCTGTTGCATCTGAAAGCAGAAACTCGTCCGATTACAACGGTATGTGTATTTTTGCCCTAGGCCATAGTAGTTATTGGTTTCGAGTATCAGGCTTGCGAAAATTTTGATGGTTCCTCAACCATTCCTTAACTTCAAACTCCCATATCTCGCGAACGGATTGTCGAACTCGAGAAATTCCTGTTGCATCTGAAAGCAGAAACTCGCCCGATAACAACGGTATGTGTATTTTTGCCCTAGGTCATAGTAGTTATTGGTTTCGAGTATCAGACTTGCGAAAATTTTGATGGTTTCTCAACCATTCCTTAACTTCAAACTCCCATATCTCGCGAACGGATTGACGAACTCGAGAAATTCCTGTTGCATCTGAAAGTAGAACCTCGCCCGATTACTACGATATGTGTATTTTTCCCCTAGGCCATTGTAGTTATTGGTTTCGAATATCAGACTTGCGAAAATTTTGATGGTTTCTCAACCATTCCTTAAATTCAACCTCCCATATCTCGCGAACGGATTGACGAACTCGAGAAATTCCTGTTGCATCTGAAAGCAGAAACTCGTCCGATTACAACGGTATGTGTATTTTTGCCCTAGGCCATAGTAGTTATTGGTTTCGAGTATCAGGCTTGCGAAAATTTTGATGGTTCCACAACCATTCCTTAACTTCAAACTCCCATATCTCGCGAACGGATTGTCGAACTCGAGAAATTCCTGTTGCATCTGAAAGCAGAAACTCGCCCGATAACAACGGTATGTGTATTTTTGCCCTAGGTCATAGTAGTTATTGGTTTCGAGGATCAGACTTGCGAAAATTTTGATGGATTCTCAACCATTCCTTAATTTCAAACTCCCATATCTCGCGAACGGAATGAGGAACTCGAGAAATTCCTGTTGCATCTGAAAGTAAAACCTCGCCCGATTACTACGGTATGTGTATTTTTCCCCTAGGCCATTGTAGTTATTGGTTTCGAATATCAGACTTGCGAAAATTTCGATGGTTTCTCAACCATTCCTTAACTTCAAACTCCCATATCTCGCGAACGGATTGACGAACTCGAGAAATTCCTGTTGCATCTGAAAGCAGATACTCGTCCGATTACAACGGTATGTGTATTTTTGCCCTATACCATAGTAGTTATTGGTTTCCAGTATCAGACTTGCGAAAATTTTGATGGTTTCTCAACCATTCCTTAAATTCATATTCCCATATCTCGCTAACGGAATAAGGAAATCGAGAAAATCTTGTTGCATGTGAAAGCAGATACTCGCCCGATTACAACGGTATGTGTATTTTTGCCCTAGGCCATAGTAGTTATTGGTTTCGAGTATCACACTTGCGAAAATTTTGATGGATTCTCAACCATTCCTTAACTTTAAACTCCCATATCTCGCGAACGGATTGACGAACTCGGGAAATTCCTGTTGCATCTGAGAGCAGAAACTCGCCCGATTACAACGGCATGTGTATTTTTGCCCTAGGCCATAGTAGTTATTGGTTTCGAGTATCAGACATGCGAAGATTTTGATGGATTCTTAACCATTCCTTAACTTCAAACTCCCATATCTCGATACGAATTGACGAACTCGAGAAATTCCTGTTGCGTCTGAAAGCAGAAACTCGTCCGACTACAACGGTATGTGAATTTTTGCCCTAGGTCATAGTAGTTATTGGTTTCGAGTATCAGACTTGTGAAAATTTTGATGGTTTCTCAACCATTCCTTAACTTCAAACTCCCATATCTCGTGAACGGAATGAGGAACTCGAGAAATTCCTGTTGCATCTGAAAGTAGACACTCACGCGATTACAACGGTATGTGTATTTTTCCCCTAGGCCATTGTAGATATTGGTTTCGAGTATCAGACTTGCGAAAATTTTGATGGTTTCTCAACCATTCCTTAACTTCAGACTCCCATATCTCGCGAACGGATAGACGAACTCGAGATTTTCCTGTTGCATCGGAAAGCAGAAACTCGCCCGATTACAAGGGTATGTGTATTTTTGCCGTAGGCAATAGTAGTTATTGGTATCGAGTATCAGACTTGCGAAAATTCTGATGGTTTCTCAACCATTCCTTAACTTCAAACACCCATATCTCGCGAACGGATTGACGAACTCGAGAAATTCCTGTTGCATCTGAAAGTAGAACCTCGCCCGATTACTACGATATGTGTATTTTTCTCCCTGGCCATTGTAGTTATTGGTTTCGAATATCAGACTTGCGAAAATTTTGATGGTTTCTCAACCATTCCTTAACTTCAAACTCCCATATCTCGCGAACGGATTGACGAACTCGAGAAATTCCTGTTGCATCTGAAAGTAGAAACTCGCCCGATTATTACGGTATGTGTATTTTTCCCCTAGGCCATTGTAGTTATTGGTTTCGAATATCAGACTTGCGAAAATTTTGATGGTTTCTCAACCATTCCTTAACTTCAACCTCCCATATCTCGCGAACGGATGACGAACTCGAGAAATTCCTGTTGCATCTGAAAGCAGAAACTCGCCCGATTACAATGGCATGTGTATTTTTGCCCTAGGCCATTGTAGTTATTGGTTTCGAGTATCAGACTTGCGAAAATTTTGATGGTTTCTCAACCATTCCTTAATTTCAAACTCCCATATCTCGCGAACGGAATGAGGAACTCAAGAAATTCCTGTTGCATCTGAAAGCAGAAACTCGCCCGATTACAAGGGTATGTGTATTTTTGCCCTAGGCCATACTAGTTATTGGTTTCGAGTATCAGACTTGCGAAAATTTTGATGGTTCCTCAACCATTCCTTAACTTCAAACTCCCATATCTCGCGAACGGATTGTCGAACTCGAGAAATTCCTGTTGCATCTGAAAGTAAAACCTCGCCCGATTACTACGGTATGTGTATTTTTCCCCTAGGCCATTGTAGTTATTGGTATCGAATATCAGACTTGCGAAAATTTTGATGGTTTCTCAACCATTCCTTAACTTCAAACTCCCATATCTAGCGAACGGAATGACTAACTCGAGAAATTCCTGTTGCATCTGAATGCAGAAACTCGCTCGATTACAAGGGTATGTGTATTTTTGCCCTAGGCCATAGTGGTTATTGGTTTCGAGTATCAGACTTGCGAAAATTTTGATGGTTCCTCAACCATTCCTTAACTTCAAACTCCCATATCTCGCGAACGGATTGTCGAACTCGAGAAATTCCTGTTGCATCTGAAAGTAAAACCTCGCCCGATTACTACGGTATGTGTATTTTTCCCCTAGGCCATTGTAGTTATTGGTATCGAATATCAGACTTGCGAAAATTTTGATGGTTTCTCAACCATTGCTTAACTTCAAACTCCCATATCTCGCGAAAGGATTGACAAACTCGAGAAATTCCTGTTGCATCTGAAAGCAGAAACTCGCCCGATTACAATGGCATGTGTATTTTTGCCCTAGGCCATTGTAGTTATTGGTTTCGAGTATCAGACTTGCGAAAATTTTGATGGTTTCTCAACCATTCCTTAATTTCAAACTCCCATATCTCGCGAACGGAATGAGGAACTCAAGAAATTCCTGTTGCATCTGAAAGCAGAAACTCGCCCGATTACAAGGGTATGTGTATTTTTGCCCTAGGCCATACTAGTTATTGGTTTCGAGTATCAGACTTGCGAAAATTTTGATGGTTTCTCAACCATTCCTTAACTTCAAACTCCCATATCTCGCGAACGGATTGACGAACTCGAGAAATTCCTGTTGCATCTGAAAGCAGATACTCGTCCGATTACAACGGTATGTGTATTTTTGCCCTATACCATAGTAGTTATTGGTTTCGAGTATCAGACTTGCGAAAATTTTGATGTTTTTCTCAACCATTGCTTAACTTCAGACTCCCATATCTCGCGAACGGATAGACGAACTCGAGATTTTCCTGTTGCATCTGAAAGCAGAAACTCGCCCGATTACAACGGTATGTGTATTTTTGCCGTAGGCAATAGTAGTTATTGGTATCGAGTATCAGACATGCGAAAATTCTTGTGGTTTCTCAACCATTCCTCAACTTCAAACACCCATATCTCGCGAACGGATTGACGAACTCGAGAAATTCCTGTTGCATCTGAAAGTAGAACCTCGCCCGATTAGTACGATATGTGTATTTTTCCCCTAGGCCATTGTAGTTATTGGTTTCGAATATCAGACTTGCGAAAATTTTGATGGTTTCTCAACCATTCCTTAACTTCAAACTCCCATATCTCGCGAAAGGATTGACAAACTCGAGAAATTCCTGTTGCATCTGAAAGCAGAAACTCGCCCGATTACAATGGCATGTGTATTTTTGCCCTAAGCCATTGTAGTTATTGGTTTCGAGTATCAGACTTGCGAAGATTTTGATGGTTTCTTAACCATTCCTTAACTTCAAACTCCCATATCTCGCGAACGAATTGACGAACTCGAGAAATTCCGGTTGCATCTGAAAGCAGAAACTCGTCCGATTACAACCGTATGTAAATTTTTGCCCTAGGGCATAGTAGCTATTGGTTTCGAGTATCAGACTTGCGAAAATTTTGATGGTTTCTCAACCATTCCTTAATTTCAGACTCCCATATCTCGCGAACGGAATGAGGAACTCGAGAAATTCCTGTTGCATCTGAAAGCAGAAACTCGCCCGATTACAATGGCATGTGTATTTTTGCCCTAGGCCATTGTAGTTATTGGTTTCGAGTATCAGACATGCGAAGATTTTGATGGTTTCTTAACCATTCCTTAACTTCAAACTCCCATATCTCGCGAACGGATTGTCGAACTCGAGAAATTCCTGTTGCATCTGAAAGCAGAAACTCGCCCGATAACAACGGTATGTGTATTTTTGCCCTAGGTCATAGTAGTTATTGGTTTCGAGTATCAGACTTGCGAAAATTTTGATGGTTTCTCAACCATTCCTTAACTTCAAACTCCCATATCTCGCGAAAGGATTGACAAACTCGAGAAATTCCTGTTGCATCTGAAAGCAGAAACTCGCCCGATTACAATGGCATGTGTATTTTTGCCCTAGGCCATTGTAGTTATTGGTTTCGAGTATCAGACTTGCGAAAATTTTGATGGATTCTCAACCATTCCTTAATTTCAAACTCCCATATCTCGCGAACGGAATGAGGAACTCGAGAAATTCCTGTTGCATCTGAAAGTAAAACCTCGCCCGATTACTACGGTATGTGTATTTTTCCCCTAGGCCATTGTAGTTATTGGTTTCGAATATCAGACTTGCGAAAATTTCGATGGTTTCCCAACCATTCCTTAACTTCAAACTCCCATATCTCGCGAACGGATTGACGAACTCGAGAAATTCCTGTTGCATCTGAAAGCAGATACTCGTCCGATTACAACGGTATGTGTATTTTTGCCCTATACCATAGTAGTTATTGGTTTCCAGTATCAGACTTGCGAAAATTTTGATGGTTTCTCAACCATTCCTTAAATTCATATTCCCATATCTCGCTAACGGAATAAGGAAATCGAGAAAATCTTGTTGCATGTGAAAGCAGATACTCGCCCGATTACAACGGTATGTGTATTTTTGCCCTAGGCCATAGTAGTTATTGGTTTCGAGTATCACACTTGCGAAAATTTTGATGGATTCTCAACCATTCCTTAACTTTAAACTCCCATATCTCGCGAACGGATTGACGAACTCGGGAAATTCCTGTTGCATCTGAGAGCAGAAACTCGCCCGATTACAACGGCATGTGTATTTTTGCCCTAGGCCACAGTAGTTATTGGTTTCGAGTATCAGACATGCGAAGATTTTGATGGATTCTTAACCATTCCTTAACTTCAAACTCCCATATCTCGATACGAATTGACGAACTCGAGAAATTCCTGTTGCGTCTGAAAGCAGAAACTCGTCCGACTACAACGGTATGTGAATTTTTGCCCTAGGTCATAGTAGTTATTGGTTTCGAGTATCAGACTTGTGAAAATTTTGATGGTTTCTCAACCATTCCTTAACTTCAAACTCCCATATCTCGTGAACGGAATGAGGAACTCGAGAAATTCCTGTTGCATCTGAAAGTAGACACTCACGCGATTACAACGGTATGTGTATTTTTCCCCTAGGCCATTGTAGATATTGGTTTCGAGTATCAGACTTGCGAAAATTTTGATGGTTTCTCAACCATTCCTTAACTTCAGACTCCCATATCTCGCGAACGGATAGACGAACTCGAGATTTTCCTGTTGCATCGGAAAGCAGAAACTCGCCCGATTACAAGGGTATGTGTATTTTTGCCGTAGGCAATAGTAGTTATTGGTATCGAGTATCAGACTTGCGAAAATTCTGATGGTTTCTCAACCATTCCTTAACTTCAAACACCCATATCTCGCGAACGGATTGACGAACTCGAGAAATTCCTGTTGCATCTGAAAGTAGAACCTCGCCCGATTACTACGATATGTGTATTTTTCTCCCTGGCCATTGTAGTTATTGGTTTCGAATATCAGACTTGCGAAAATTTTGATGGTTTCTCAACCATTCCTTAACTTCAAACTCCCATATCTCGCGAACGGATTGACGAACTCGAGAAATTCCTGTTGCATCTGAAAGTAGAAACTCGCCCGATTATTACGGTATGTGTATTTTTCCCCTAGGCCATTGTAGTTATTGGTTTCGAATATCAGACTTGCGAAAATTTTGATGGTTTCTCAACCATTCCTTAACTTCAACCTCCCATATCTCGCGAACGGATGACGAACTCGAGAAATTCCTGTTGCATCTGAAAGCAGAAACTCGCCCGATTACAATGGCATGTGTATTTTTGCCCTAGGCCATTGTAGTTATTGGTTTCGAGTATCAGACTTGCGAAAATTTTGATGGTTTCTCAACCATTCCTTAATTTCAAACTCCCATATCTCGCGAACGGAATGAGGAACTCAAGAAATTCCTGTTGCATCTGAAAGCAGAAACTCGCCCGATTACAAGGGTATGTGTATTTTTGCCCTAGGCCATACTAGTTATTGGTTTCGAGTATCAGACTTGCGAAAATTTTGATGGTTCCTCAACCATTCCTTAACTTCAAACTCCCATATCTCGCGAACGGATTGTCGAACTCGAGAAATTCCTGTTGCATCTGAAAGTAAAACCTCGCCCGATTACTACGGTATGTGTATTTTTCCCCTAGGCCATTGTAGTTATTGGTTTCGAATATCAGACTTGCGAAAATTTCGATGGTTTCTCAACCATTCCTTAACTTCAAACTCCCATATCTCGCGAACGGATTGACGAACTCGAGAAATTCCTGTTGCATCTGAAAGCAGATACTCGTCCGATTACAACGGTATGTGTATTTTTGCCCTATACCATAGTAGTTATTGGTTTCCAGTATCAGACTTGCGAAAATTTTGATGGTTTCTCAACCATTCCTTAAATTCATATTCCCATATCTCGCTAACGGAATAAGGAAATCGAGAAAATCTTGTTGCATGTGAAAGCAGATACTCGCCCGATTACAACGGTATGTGTATTTTTGCCCTAGGCCATAGTAGTTATTGGTTTCGAGTATCACACTTGCGAAAATTTTGATGGATTCTCAACCATTCCTTAACTTTAAACTCCCATATCTCGCGAACGGATTGACGAACTCGGGAAATTCCTGTTGCATCTGAGAGCAGAAACTCGCCCGATTACAACGGCATGTGTATTTTTGCCCTAGGCCACAGTAGTTATTGGTTTCGAGTATCAGACATGCGAAGATTTTGATGGATTCTTAACCATTCCTTAACTTCAAACTCCCATATCTCGATACGAATTGACGAACTCGAGAAATTCCTGTTGCGTCTGAAAGCAGAAACTCGTCCGACTACAACGGTATGTGAATTTTTGCCCTAGGTCATAGTAGTTATTGGTTTCGAGTATCAGACTTGTGAAAATTTTGATGGTTTCTCAACCATTCCTTAACTTCAAACTCCCATATCTCGTGAACGGAATGAGGAACTCGAGAAATTCCTGTTGCATCTGAAAGTAGACACTCACGCGATTACAACGGTATGTGTATTTTTCCCCTAGGCCATTGTAGATATTGGTTTCGAGTATCAGACTTGCGAAAATTTTGATGGTTTCTCAACCATTCCTTAACTTCAGACTCCCATATCTCGCGAACGGATAGACGAACTCGAGATTTTCCTGTTGCATCGGAAAGCAGAAACTCGCCCGATTACAAGGGTATGTGTATTTTTGCCGTAGGCAATAGTAGTTATTGGTATCGAGTATCAGACTTGCGAAAATTCTGATGGTTTCTCAACCATTCCTTAACTTCAAACACCCATATCTCGCGAACGGATTGACGAACTCGAGAAATTCCTGTTGCATCTGAAAGTAGAACCTCGCCCGATTACTACGATATGTGTATTTTTCTCCCTGGCCATTGTAGTTATTGGTTTCGAATATCAGACTTGCGAAAATTTTGATGGTTTCTCAACCATTCCTTAACTTCAAACTCCCATATCTCGCGAACGGATTGACGAACTCGAGAAATTCCTGTTGCATCTGAAAGTAGAAACTCGCCCGATTATTACGGTATGTGTATTTTTCCCCTAGGCCATTGTAGTTATTGGTTTCGAATATCAGACTTGCGAAAATTTTGATGGTTTCTCAACCATTCCTTAACTTCAACCTCCCATATCTCGCGAACGGATGACGAACTCGAGAAATTCCTGTTGCATCTGAAAGCAGAAACTCGCCCGATTACAATGGCATGTGTATTTTTGCCCTAGGCCATTGTAGTTATTGGTTTCGAGTATCAGACTTGCGAAAATTTTGATGGTTTCTCAACCATTCCTTAATTTCAAACTCCCATATCTCGCGAACGGAATGAGGAACTCAAGAAATTCCTGTTGCATCTGAAAGCAGAAACTCGCCCGATTACAAGGGTATGTGTATTTTTGCCCTAGGCCATACTAGTTATTGGTTTCGAGTATCAGACTTGCGAAAATTTTGATGGTTCCTCAACCATTCCTTAACTTCAAACTCCCATATCTCGCGAACGGATTGTCGAACTCGAGAAATTCCTGTTGCATCTGAAAGTAAAACCTCGCCCGATTACTACGGTATGTGTATTTTTCCCCTAGGCCATTGTAGTTATTGGTATCGAATATCGGACTTGCGAAAATTTTGATGGTTTCTCAACCATTCCTTAACTTCAAACTCCCATATCTAGCGAACGGAATGACTAACTCGAGAAATTCCTGTTGCATCTGAATGCAGAAACTCGCTCGATTACAAGGGTATGTGTATTTTTGCCCTAGGCCATAGTGGTTATTGGTTTCGAGTATCAGACTTGCGAAAATTTTGATGGTTCCTCAACCATTCCTTAACTTCAAACTCCCATATCTCGCGAACGGATTGTCGAACTCGAGAAATTCCTGTTGCATCTGAAAGTAAAACCTCGCCCGATTACTACGGTATGTGTATTTTTCCCCTAGGCCATTGTAGTTATTGGTATCGAATATCAGACTTGCGAAAATTTTGATGGTTTCTCAACCATTGCTTAACTTCAAACTCCCATATCTCGCGAAAGGATTGACAAACTCGAGAAATTCCTGTTGCATCTGAAAGCAGAAACTCGCCCGATTACAATGGCATGTGTATTTTTGCCCTAGGCCATTGTAGTTATTGGTTTCGAGTATCAGACTTGCGAAAATTTTGATGGTTTCTCAACCATTCCTTAATTTCAAACTCCCATATCTCGCGAACGGAATGAGGAACTCAAGAAATTCCTGTTGCATCTGAAAGCAGAAACTCGCCCGATTACAAGGGTATGTGTATTTTTGCCCTAGGCCATACTAGTTATTGGTTTCGAGTATCAGACTTGCGAAAATTTTGATGGTTTCTCAACCATTCCTTAACTTCAAACTCCCATATCTCGCGAACGGATTGACGAACTCGAGAAATTCCTGTTGCATCTGAAAGCAGATACTCGTCCGATTACAACGGTATGTGTATTTTTGCCCTATACCATAGTAGTTATTGGTTTCGAGTATCAGACTTGCGAAAATTTTGATGTTTTTCTCAACCATTGCTTAACTTCAGACTCCCATATCTCGCGAACGGATAGACGAACTCGAGATTTTCCTGTTGCATCTGAAAGCAGAAACTCGCCCGATTACAACGGTATGTGTATTTTTGCCGTAGGCAATAGTAGTTATTGGTATCGAGTATCAGACTTGCGAAAATTCTTGTGGTTTCTCAACCATTCCTCAACTTCAAACACCCATATCTCGCGAACGGATTGACGAACTCGAGAAATTCCTGTTGCATCTGAAAGTAGAACCTCGCCCGATTAGTACGATATGTGTATTTTTCCCCTAGGCCATTGTAGTTATTGGTTTCGAATATCAGACTTGCGAAAATTTTGATGGTTTCTCAACCATTCCTTAACTTCAAACTCCCATATCTCGCGAAAGGATTGACAAACTCGAGAAATTCCTGTTGCATCTGAAAGCAGAAACTCGCCCGATTACAATGGCATGTGTATTTTTGCCCTAGGCCATTGTAGTTATTGGTTTCGAGTATCAGACTTGCGAAGATTTTGATGGTTTCTTAACCATTCCTTAACTTCAAACTCCCATATCTCGCGAACGAATTGACGAACTCGAGAAATTCCTGTTGCATCTGAAAGCAGAAACTCGTCCGATTACAACCGTATGTAAATTTTTGCCCTAGGCCATAGTAGCTATTGGTTTCGAGTATCAGACTTGCGAAAATTTTGATGGTTTCTCAACCATTCCTTAATTTCAGACTCCCATATCTCGCGAACGGAATGAGGAACTCGAGAAATTCCTGTTGCATCTGAATGCAGAAACTCGCCCGATTACAATGGCATGTGTATTTTTGCCCTAGGCCATTGTAGTTATTGGTTTCGAGTATCAGACATGCGAAGATTTTGATGGTTTCTTAACCATTCCTTAACTTCAAACTCCCATATCTCGCGAACGGATTGTCGAACTCGAGAAATTCCTGTTGCATCTGAAAGCAGAAACTCGCCCGATTACAATGGCATGTGTATTTTTGCCCTAGGCCATTGTAGTTATTGGTTTCGAGTATCAGACTTGCGAAAATTTTGATGGATTCTCAACCACTCCTTAATTTCAAACTCCCATATCTCGCGAACGGAATGAGGAACTCGAGAAATTCCTGTTGCATCTGAAAGTAAAACCTCGCCCGATTACTACGGTATGTGTATTTTTCCCCTAGGCCATTGTAGTTATTGGTTTCGAATATCAGACTTGCGAAAATTTCGATGGTTTCTCAACCATTCCTTAACTTCAAACTCCCATATCTCGCGAACGGATTGACGAACTCGAGAAATTCCTGTTGCATCTGAAAGCAGATACTCGTCCGATTACAACGGTATGTGAATTTTTGCCCTAGGTCATAGTAGTTATTGGTTTCGAGTATCAGACTTGTGAAAATTTTGATGGTTTCTCAACCATTCCTTAACTTCAAACTCCCATATCTCGTGAACGGAATGAGGAACTCGAGAAATTCCTGTTGCATCTGAAAGTAGACACTCACGCGATTACAACGGTATGTGTATTTTTCCCCTAGGCCATTGTAGATATTGGTTTCGAGTATCAGACTTGCGAAAATTTTGATGGTTTCTCAACCATTCCTTAACTTCAGACTCCCATATCTCGCGAACGGATAGACGAACTCGAGATTTTCCTGTTGCATCGGAAAGCAGAAACTCGCCCGATTACAAGGGTATGTGTATTTTTGCCGTAGGCAATAGTAGTTATTGGTATCGAGTATCAGACTTGCGAAAATTCTGATGGTTTCTCAACCATTCCTTAACTTCAAACACCCATATCTCGCGAACGGATTGACGAACTCGAGAAATTCCTGTTGCATCTGAAAGTAGAACCTCGCCCGATTACTACGATATGTGTATTTTTCTCCCTGGCCATTGTAGTTATTGGTTTCGAATATCAGACTTGCGAAAATTTTGATGGTTTCTCAACCATTCCTTAACTTCAAACTCCCATATCTCGCGAACGGATTGACGAACTCGAGAAATTCCTGTTGCATCTGAAAGTAGAAACTCGCCCGATTATTACGGTATGTGTATTTTTCCCCTAGGCCATTGTAGTTATTGGTTTCGAATATCAGACTTGCGAAAATTTTGATGGTTTCTCAACCATTCCTTAACTTCAACCTCCCATATCTCGCGAACGGATGACGAACTCGAGAAATTCCTGTTGCATCTGAAAGCAGAAACTCGCCCGATTACAATGGCATGTGTATTTTTGCCCTAGGCCATTGTAGTTATTGGTTTCGAGTATCAGACTTGCGAAAATTTTGATGGTTTCTCAACCATTCCTTAATTTCAAACTCCCATATCTCGCGAACGGAATGAGGAACTCAAGAAATTCCTGTTGCATCTGAAAGCAGAAACTCGCCCGATTACAAGGGTATGTGTATTTTTGCCCTAGGCCATACTAGTTATTGGTTTCGAGTATCAGACTTGCGAAAATTTTGATGGTTCCTCAACCATTCCTTAACTTCAAACTCCCATATCTCGCGAACGGATTGTCGAACTCGAGAAATTCCTGTTGCATCTGAAAGTAAAACCTCGCCCGATTACTACGGTATGTGTATTTTTCCCCTAGGCCATTGTAGTTATTGGTATCGAATATCAGACTTGCGAAAATTTTGATGGTTTCTCAACCATTCCTTAACTTCAAACTCCCATATCTAGCGAACGGAATGACTAACTCAAGAAATTCCTGTTGCATCTGAATGCAGAAACTCGCTCGATTACAAGGGTATGTGTATTTTTGCCCTAGGCCATAGTGGTTATTGGTTTCGAGTATCAGACTTGCGAAAATTTTGATGGTTCCTCAACCATTCCTTAACTTCAAACTCCCATATCTCGCGAACGGATTGTCGAACTCGAGAAATTCCTGTTGCATCTGAAAGTAAAACCTCGCCCGATTACTACGGTATGTGTATTTTTCCCCTAGGCCATTGTAGTTATTGGTATCGAATATCAGACTTGCGAAAATTTTGATGGTTTCTCAACCATTGCTTAACTTCAAACTCCCATATCTCGCGAAAGGATTGACAAACTCGAGAAATTCCTGTTGCATCTGAAAGCAGAAACTCGCCCGATTACAATGGCATGTGTATTTTTGCCCTAGGCCATTGTAGTTATTGGTTTCGAGTATCAGACTTGCGAAAATTTTGATGGTTTCTCAACCATTCCTTAATTTCAAACTCCCATATCTCGCGAACGGAATGAGGAACTCAAGAAATTCCTGTTGCATCTGAAAGCAGAAACTCGCCCGATTACAAGGGTATGTGTATTTTTGCCCTAGGCCATACTAGTTATTGGTTTCGAGTATCAGACTTGCGAAAATTTTGATGGTTTCTCAACCATTCCTTAACTTCAAACTCCCATATCTCGCGAACGGATTGACGAACTCGAGAAATTCCTGTTGCATCTGAAAGCAGATACTCGTCCGATTACAACGGTATGTGTATTTTTGCCCTATACCATAGTAGTTATTGGTTTCGAGTATCAGACTTGCGAAAATTTTGATGTTTTTCTCAACCATTGCTTAACTTCAGACTCCCATATCTCGCGAACGGATAGACGAACTCGAGATTTTCCTGTTGCATCTGAAAGCAGAAACTCGCCCGATTACAACGGTATGTGTATTTTTGCCGTAGGCAATAGTAGTTATTGGTATCGAGTATCAGACTTGCGAAAATTCTTGTGGTTTCTCAACCATTCCTCAACTTCAAACACCCATATCTCGCGAACGGATTGACGAACTCGAGAAATTCCTGTTGCATCTGAAAGTAGAACCTCGCCCGATTAGTACGATATGTGTATTTTTCCCCTAGGCCATAGTAGTTATTGGTTTCGAGTATCAGGCTTGCGAAAATTTTGATGGTTTCTCAACCATTCCTTAATTTCAGACTCCCATATCTCGCGAACGGAATGAGGAACTCGAGAAATTCCTGTTGCATCTGAAAGCAGAAACTCGCCCGATTACAATGGCATGTGTATTTTTGCCCTAGGCCATTGTAGTTATTGGTTTCGAGTATCAGACATGCGAAGATTTTGATGGTTTCTTAACCATTCCTTAACTTCAAACTCCCATATCTCGCGAACGGATTGTCGAACTCGAGAAATTCCTGTTGCATCTGAAAGCAGAAACTCGCCCGATAACAACGGTATGTGTATTTTTGCCCTAGGTCATAGTAGTTATTGGTTTCGAGTATCAGACTTGCGAAAATTTTGATGGTTTCTCAACCATTCCTTAACTTCAAACTCCCATATCTCGCGAAAGGATTGACAAACTCGAGAAATTCCTGTTGCATCTGAAAGCAGAAACTCGCCCGATTACAATGGCATGTGTATTTTTGCCCTAGGCCATTGTAGTTATTGGTTTCGAGTATCAGACTTGCGAAAATTTTGATGGTTTCTCAACCATTCCTTAATTTCAAACTCCCATATCTCGCGAACGGAATGAGGAACTCGAGAAATTCCTGTTGCATCTGAAAGCAGAAACTCGCCCGAATACAAGGGTATGTGTATTTTTGCCCTAGGCCATACTAGTTATTGGTTTCGAGTATCAGACTTGCGAAAATTTTGATGGTTCCTCAACCATTCCTTAACTTCAAACTCCCATATCTCGCGAACGGATTGTCGAACTCGAGAAATTCCTGTTGCATCTGAAAGCAGAAACTCGCCCGATAACAACGGTATGTGTATTTTTGCCCTAGGTCATAGTAGTTATTGGTTTCGAGTATCAGACTTGCGAAAATTTTGATGGTTTCTCAACCATTCCTTAACTTCAAACTCCCATATCTCGCGAAAGGATTGACAAACTCGAGAAATTCCTGTTGCATCTGAAAGCAGAAACTCGTCCGATTACAACGGTATGTGTATTTTTGCCCTAGGCCATAGTAGTTATTGGTTTCGAGTATCAGGCTTGCGAAAATTTTGATGGTTCCTCAACCATTCCTTAACTTCAAACTCCCATATCTCGCGAACGCATTGTCGAACTCGAGAAATTCCTGTTGCATCTGAAAGCAGAAACTCGCCCGATAACAACGGTATGTGTATTTTTGCCCTAGGTCATAGTAGTTATTGGTTTCGAGTATCAGACTTGCGAAAATTTTGATGGTTTCTCAACCATTCCTTAACTTCAAACTCCCATATCTCGCGAACGGATTGACGAACTCGAGAAATTCCTGTTGCATCTGAAAGTAGAACCTCGCCCGATTACTACGATATGTGTATTTTTCCCCTAGGCCATTGTAGTTATTGGTTTCGAATATCAGACTTGCGAAAATTTTGATGGTTTCTCAACCATTCCTTAAATTCAACCTCCCATATCTCGCGAACGGATTGACGAACTCGAGAAATTCCTGTTGCATCTGAAAGCAGAAACTCGTCCGATTACAACGGTATGTGTATTTTTGCCCTAGGCCATAGTAGTTATTGGTTTCGAGTATCAGGCTTGCGAAAATTTTGATGGTTCCACAACCATTCCTTAACTTCAAACTCCCATATCTCGCGAACGGATTGTCGAACTCGAGAAATTCCTGTTGCATCTGAAAGCAGAAACTCGCCCGATAACAACGGTATGTGTATTTTTGCCCTAGGTCATAGTAGTTATTGGTTTCGAGGATCAGACTTGCGAAAATTTTGATGGATTCTCAACCATTCCTTAATTTCAAACTCCCATATCTCGCGAACGGAATGAGGAACTCGAGAAATTCCTGTTGCATCTGAAAGTAAAACCTCGCCCGATTACTACGGTATGTGTATTTTTCCCCTAGGCCATTGTAGTTATTGGTTTCGAATATCAGACTTGCGAAAATTTCGATGGTTTCTCAACCATTCCTTAACTTCAAACTCCCATATCTCGCGAACGGATTGACGAACTCGAGAAATTCCTGTTGCATCTGAAAGCAGATACTCGTCCGATTACAACGGTATGTGTATTTTTGCCCTATACCATAGTAGTTATTGGTTTCCAGTATCAGACTTGCGAAAATTTTGATGGTTTCTCAACCATTCCTTAAATTCATATTCCCATATCTCGCTAACGGAATAAGGAAATCGAGAAAATCTTGTTGCATGTGAAAGCAGATACTCGCCCGATTACAACGGTATGTGTATTTTTGCCCTAGGCCATAGTAGTTATTGGTTTCGAGTATCACACTTGCGAAAATTTTGATGGATTCTCAACCATTCCTTAACTTTAAACTCCCATATCTCGCGAACGGATTGACGAACTCGGGAAATTCCTGTTGCATCTGAGAGCAGAAACTCGCCCGATTACAACGGCATGTGTATTTTTGCCCTAGGCCATAGTAGTTATTGGTTTCGAGTATCAGACATGCGAAGATTTTGATGGATTCTTAACCATTCCTTAACTTCAAACTCCCATATCTCGATACGAATTGACGAACTCGAGAAATTCCTGTTGCGTCTGAAAGCAGAAACTCGTCCGACTACAACGGTATGTGAATTTTTGCCCTAGGTCATAGTAGTTATTGGTTTCGAGTATCAGACTTGTGAAAATTTTGATGGTTTCTCAACCATTCCTTAACTTCAAACTCCCATATCTCGTGAACGGAATGAGGAACTCGAGAAATTCCTGTTGCATCTGAAAGTAGACACTCACGCGATTACAACGGTATGTGTATTTTTCCCCTAGGCCATTGTAGATATTGGTTTCGAGTATCAGACTTGCGAAAATTTTGATGGTTTCTCAACCATTCCTTAACTTCAGACTCCCATATCTCGCGAACGGATAGACGAACTCGAGATTTTCCTGTTGCATCGGAAAGCAGAAACTCGCCCGATTACAAGGGTATGTGTATTTTTGCCGTAGGCAATAGTAGTTATTGGTATCGAGTATCAGACTTGCGAAAATTCTGATGGTTTCTCAACCATTCCTTAACTTCAAACACCCATATCTCGCGAACGGATTGGCGAACTCGAGAAATTCCTGTTGCATCTGAAAGTAGAACCTCGCCCGATTACTACGATATGTGTATTTTTCTCCCTGGCCATTGTAGTTATTGGTTTCGAATATCAGACTTGCGAAAATTTTGATGGTTTCTCAACCATTCCTTAACTTCAAACTCCCATATCTCGCGAACGGATTGACGAACTCGAGAAATTCCTGTTGCATCTGAAAGTAGAAACTCGCCCGATTATTACGGTATGTGTATTTTGCCCCTAGGCCATTGTAGTTATTGGTTTCGAATATCAGACTTGCGAAAATTTTGATGGTTTCTCAACCATTCCTTAACTTCAACCTCCCATATCTCGCGAACGGATGACGAACTCGAGAAATTCCTGTTGCATCTGAAAGCAGAATCTCGTCCGATTACAACCGTATGTGTATTTTTGCCCTAGGCCATAGTAGTTATTGGTTTCGAGTATCAGACTTGCGAAAATTTTGATGGTTTCTCAACCATTCCTTAACTTCAAACTCCCATATCTCGCGAACGGATTGACGAACTCGATAAATTCCTGTTGCATCTGAAAGCAGAAACTCGTCCGATTACAACGGTATGTGTATTTTTGCCCTAGGCCATAGTAGTTATTGGTTTCGAGTATCAGGCTTGCGAAAATTTTGATGGTTCCTCAACCATTCCTTAACTTCAAACTCCCATATCTCGCGCACGGATTGTCGAACTCGAGAAATTCCTGTTGCATCTGAAAGCAGAAACTCGCCCGATAACAACGGTATGTGTATTTTTGCCCTAGGTCATAGTAGTTATTGGTTTGGAGTATCAGACTTGCGAAAATTTTCATGGTTTCTCAAACATTCCTTAACTTCAGACTCCCATATGTCGCTAACGGATTGACGAACTCGAGAAATTCCTGTTGCATCTGAAAGTAGACACTGGCCCGATTACAACGGTGTGTGTATTTTTCCCCTAGGCCATTGTAGTTATTGGTATCGAGTATCAGACTTGCGAAAATTCTGATGGTTTCTCAACCATTCCTTAACTTCAAACTCCCATGTCTCGCGAACGGATTGACGAACTCGAGAAATTCCTGTTGCATCTGAAAGTAGAACCTCGCCCGATTACTACCGTATGTGTATTTTTCCCCTAAGCCATTGTAGTTATTGGTTTCGAATATCAGACTTGCGAAAATTTTGATGGTTTCTCAACCATTCCTTAACTTCAAACTCCCATATCTCGCGAACGGATTGACGATCTCGAGAAATTCCTGTTGCATCTGAAAGCAGATACTCGTCCGATTACAACGGTATGTGTATTTTTGCCCTATACCATAGTAGTTATTGGTTTCGCTTATCAGACATGCGAAAATTTTGATGGTTTCTCAACCATTCCTTAACTTCAAACTCCCATATCTCGCTAACGGAATAAGGAAATCGAGAAAATCTTGTTGCATCTGAAAGCAGATACTCGCCCGATTACAACGGTATGTGTATTTTTGCCCTAGGCCATAGTAGTTATTGGTTTCGAGTATCACACTTGCGAAAATTTTGATGGATTCTCAACCATTCCTTAACTTTAAACTCCCATATCTCGCGAACGGATTGACGAACTCGGGAAATTCCTGTTGCATCTGAGAGCAGAAACTCGCCCGATTACAACGGCATGTGTATTTTTGCCCTAGGCCATAGTAGTTATTGGTTTCGAGTATCAGACATGCGAAGATTTTGATGGATTCTTAACAATTCCTTAACTTCAAACTCCCATATCTCGATACGAATTGACGAACTCGAGAAATTCCTGTTGCGTCTGAAAGCAGAAACTCGTCCGATTACAACGGTATGTGAATTTTTGCCCTAGGTCATAGTAGTTATTGGTTTCGAGTATCAGACTTGCGAAAATTTTGATGGTTGCTCAACCATTCCTTAACTTCAAACTCCCATATCTCGTGAACGGAATGAGGAACTCGAGAAATTCCTGTTGCATCTGAAAGTAGACACTCACGCGATTACAACGGTATGTGTATTTTTCCCCTAGGCCATTGTAGTTATTGGTTTCGAATATCAGACTTGCGAAAATTTTGATGGTTTCTCAACCATTCCTTAACTTCAACCTCCCATATCTCGCGAACGGATGACGAACTCGAGAAATTCTTGTTGCATCTAAAAGTAGAAACTCGCCCGATTATTACGGTATGTGTATTTTTCCCCTAGGCCATTGTAGTTATTGGTTTCGAATATCAGACTTGCGAAAATTTTGATGGTTTCTCAACCATTCCTTAACTTCAACCTCCCATATCTCGCGAACGGATGACGAACTCGAGAAATTCCTGTTGCATCTGAAAGCAGAATCTCGTCAGATTACAACGGTATGTGTATTTTTGCCCTAGGCCATAGTAGTTATTGGTTTCGAGTATCAGACTTGCGAAAATTTTGATGGTTTCTCAACCATTCCTTAACTTCAAACTCCCATATCTCGCGAACGGATTGACGAACTCGATAAATTCCTGTTGCATCTGAAAGCAGAAACTCGTCCGATTACAACGGTATGTGTATTTTTGCCCTAGGCCATAGTAGTTATTGGTTTCGAGTATCAGGCTTGCGAAAATTTTGATGGTTCCTCAACCATTCCTTAACTTCAAACTCCCATATCTCGCGAACGGATTGTCGAACTCGAGAAATTCCTGTTGCATCTGAAAGCAGAAACTCGCCCGATAACAACGGTATGTGTATTTTTGCCCTAGGTCATAGTAGTTATTGGTTTCGAGTATCAGACTTGCGAAAATTTTGATGGTTTCTCAACCATTCCTTAACTTCAAACTCCCATATCTCGCGAAAGGATTGACAAACTCGAGAAATTCCTGTTGCATCTGAAAGCAGAAACTCGCCCGATTACAATGGCATGTGTATTTTTGCCCTAGGCCATTGTAGTTATTGGTTTCGAGTATCAGACATGCGAAGATTTTGATGGCTTCTTAACCATTCCTTAACTTGAAACTCCCATATCTCGCGAACGAATTGACGAACTCGAGAAATTCCTGTTGCATCTGAAAGCAGAAACTCGTCCGATTACAACGGTATGTAAATTTTTGCCCTAGGCCATAGTAGCTATTGGTTTCGAGTATCAGACTTGCGAAAATTTTGATGGTTCCTCAACCATTCCTTAATTTCAAACTCCCATATCTAGCGAACGGAATGACTAACTCGAGAAATTCCTGTTGCATCTGAAAGCAGAAACTCGCTCGATTACAAGGGTATGTGTATTTTTGCCCTAGGCCATAGTGGTTATTGGTTTCGAGTATCAGACTTGCGAAAATTTTGATGGTCCCTCAACCATTCCTTAACTTCAAACTCCCATATCTCGCGAACGGATTGACGAACTCGAGAAATTCCTGTTGCATCTGAAAGTAAAACCTCGCCCGATTACTACGGTATGTGTATTTTTCCCCTAGGCCATTGTAGTTATTGGTTTCGAATATCAGACTTGCGAAAATTTTGATGGTTTCTCAACCATTCCTTAACTTCAAACTCCCATATCTCGCGAACGGATTGACGAACTCGAGAAATTCCTGTTGCATCTGAAAGCAGATACTCGTCCGATTACAACGGTATGTGTATTTTTGCCCTATACCATAGTAGTTATTGGTTTCGAGTATCAGACTTGCGAAAATTTTGATGGTTTCTCAACCATTCCTTAACTTCAGACTCCCATATCTCGCGAACGGATAGACGAACTCGAGATTTTCCTGTTGCATCTGAAAGCAGAAACTCGCCCGATTACAACGGTATGTGTATTTTTGCCGTAGGCAATAGTAGTTATTGGTATCGAGTATCAGACTTGCGAAAATTCTGATGGTTTCTCAACCATTCCTCAACTTCAAACACCCATATCTCGCGAACGGATTGACGAACTCGAGAAATTCCTGTTGCATCTGAAAGTAGAACCACGCCCGATTACTACGATATGTGTATTTTTCCCCTAGGCCATTGTAGTTATTGGTTTCGAATATCAGACTTGCGAAAATTTTGATGGTTTCTCAACCATTCCTTAACTTCAACCTCCCATATCTCGCGAACGGATGACGAACTCGAGAAATACCTGTTGCATCTGAAAGCAGAATCTCGTCCGATTACAACGGTATGTGTATTTTTGCCCTAGGCCATAGTAGTTATTGGTTTCGAGTATCAGACTTGCGAAAATTTTGATGGTTTCTCAACCATTCCTTAACTTCAAACTCCCATATCTCGCGAACGGATTGACGAACTCGAGGAATTCCTGTTGCATCTAAAAGTAGAACCTCGCCCGATTACTACGATACGTGTATTTTTCCCCCAGGCCATTGTAGTTATTGGTTTCGAATATCAGACTTGCGAAAATTTTGATGGTTTCTCAACCATTCCTTAACTTCAACCTCCCATATCTCGCGAACGGATTGACGAACTCGAGAAATTCCTGTTGCATCTGAAAGCAGAAACTCGTCCGATTACAACGGTATGTGTATTTTTGCCCTAGGCCATAGTAGTTATTGGTTTCGAGTATCAGACTTGCGAAAATTTTGATGGTTCCTCAACCATTCCTTAACTTCAAACTCCCATATCTCGCGAACGGATTGTCGAACTCGAGAAATTCCTGTTGCATCTGAAAGCAGAAACTCGCCCGATAACAACGGTATGTGTATTTTTGCCCTAGGTCATAGTAGTTATTGGTTTCGAGTATCAGACTTGCGAAAATTTTGATGGTTTCTCAACCATTCCTTAACTTCAAACTCCCATATCTCGCGAAAGGATTGACAAACTCGAGAAATTCCTGTTGCATCTGAAAGCAGAAACTCGCCCGATTACAATGGCATGTGTATTTTTGCCCTAGGCCATTGTAGTTATTGGTTTCGAGTATCAGACATGCGAAGATTTTGATGGTTTCTTAACCATTCCTTAACTTCAAACTCCCATATCTCGCGAACGAATAGACGAACTCGAGAAATTCCTGTTGCATTTGAAAGCAGAAACTCGTCCGATTACAACGGTATGTGTATTTTTGCCGTAGGCAATAGTAGTTATTGGTTTCGAATATCAGACTTGCGAAAATTTTGATGGTTTCTCAACCATTCCTTAACTTCAACCTCCCATATCTCGCGAACGGATTGACGAACTCGAGAAATTCCTGTTGCATCTGAAAGCAGAGACTCGTCCGATTACAACGGTATGTGTATTTTTGCCCTATACCATACTAGTTATTGGTTTCGCGTATCAGACTTGCGAAAATTTTGATGGTTTCTCAACCATTCCTTAACTTCAAACTCCCATATCTCGCGAACGGATTGACGAACTCGAGAAATTCCTGTTGCATCTGAAAGTAGAAACTCGCCCGATTACTACGGTATGTGTATTTTTCCCCTAGGCCATTGTAGTTATTGGTTTCGAATATCAGACTTGCGAAAATTTTGATGGTTCCTCAACCATTCCTTAACTTCAACCTCCCATATCTCGCGAACGGATTGACGACCTCGAGAAATTCCTGTTGCATCTGAAAGCAGAAACTCGTCCGATTACAACGGTATGTGTATTTTTGCCCTATACCATAGTAGTTATTAGTTTCGCGTATCAGACTTGCGAAAATTTTGATGGTTTCTCAACCATTCCTTATCTTCAAACTCCCATATCTCGCGAACGGATTGACAAACTCGAGAAATTCCTGTTGCATCTGAAAGCAGAAACTCACCCGATTACAATGGCATGTGTATTTTTGCCCTAGGCCATAGTAGTTATTGGTTTCTAGTATCAGGCATGCGAAGATTTTGATAGTTTCTTAACCACTCCTTAACTTCAAACTCCCATATCTCGATTCGAATTGACGAACTCGAGAAATTCCTGTTGCGTCTGAAAGCGGAAACTCGTCCGATTACAACGGTATGTGAATTTTTGCCCTAGGCCATAGTAGTTACTGGTTTCCAGTATCAGACTTGCGAAAATTTTGATGGTTTCTCAACCATTCCTTAACTTCATATTCCCATATCTCGCTAACGGAATAAGGAAATCGAGAAAATCTTGTTGCATCTGAAAGCAGATACTCGCCCGATTACAACGGTATGTTTATTTTTGCCCTAGGCCATAGTAGTTATTGGTTTCGAGTATCACACTTGCGAAAATTTTGATGGATTCTCAACCATTCCTTAACTTTAAACTCCCATATCTCGCGAACGGATTGACGAACTCGAGAAATTCCTGTTGCATCTGAGAGCAGAAACTCGCCCGATTACAACGGCATGTGTATTTCTGCCCTAGGCCATAGTAGTTATTGGTTTCGAGTATCAGACATGCGAAGATTTTGATGGAATCTTAACCATTCCTTAACTTAAAACTCCCATATCTCGATACGAATTGACGAACTCGAGAAATTCCTGTTGCGTCTGAAAGCAGAAACTCGTCCGATTACAACGGTATGTGAATTTTTGCCCTAGGTCATAGTAGTTATTGGTTTCGAGTATCAGACACGCGCAGATTTTGATGGTTTCTTAACCATTCCTTAACTTCAAAATCCCATATCTCGATACGAATTGACGAACTCGAGAAATTCCTGTTGCGTCTGAAAGCAGAAACTCGTCCGATTACAACAGTATGTGAATTTTTGCCCTAGGCCATAGTAGTTATTGGTTTCCAGCATCAGACTTGCGAAAATTTTGATGGTTTCTCAACCATTCCTTAACTTCAAACTCCCACATCTCGCGAACGGATTGACGATCTCGAGAAATTCCTGTTGCATCTGAAAGCAGAAACTCGCCCGATTACAACGGTATGTGTATTTTTGCCCTAGGCCATAGTAGTTATTGGTTTCGAGTATCAGACTTGCGAAAATTTTGATGGTTTCTCAACCATTCCTTAGCTTCAGACTCCCATATCTCGCGAACGGATTGACGAACACGATTATTTCCTGTTGCATCTGAAAGTAGAAAGTCTACCGATTACAACGGTATGTGCATTTTTGCCCTAGGCCATAGTAGTTATTGGTTTCGAGTATCAGACTTGCGAAAATTTCGATGGTTTCTCAACCATTCCTTAACTTCAAACTCCCATATTTCGCGAACGGATTGACGAACTCGAGAAATTCTTGTTGCATCTGAAAGTAGAAACTCGCCCGATTATTACGGTATGTGTATTTTTCCCCTAGGCCATTGTAGTTATTGGTTTCGAATATCAGACTTGCGAAAATTTTGATGGTTTCTCAACCATTCCTTAACTTCAAACTCCCATATCTCGCGAACGGATTGACGAACTCGATAAATTCCTGTTGCATCTGAAAGCAGAAACTCGTCCGATTACAACGGTATGTGTATTTTTGCCCTAGGCCATAGTAGTTATTGGTTTCTAGTATCAGGCTTGCGAAAATTTTGATGGTTCCTCAACCATTCCTTAACTTCAAACTCCCATATCTCGCGAACGGATTGTCGAACTCGAGAAATTCCTGTTGCATCTGAAAGCAGAAACTCGCCCGATAACAACGGTATGTGTATTTTTGCCCTAGGTCATAGTAGTTATTGGTTTCGAGTATCAGACTTGCGAAAATTTTGATGGTTTCTCAACCATTCCTTAACTTCAAACTCCCATATCTCGCGAAAGGATTGACAAACTCGAGAAATTCCTGTTGCATCTGAAAGCAGAAACTCGCCCGATTACAATGGCATGTGTATTTTTGCCCTAGGCCATTGTAGTTATTGGTTTCGAGTATCAGACATGCGAAGATTTTGATGGCTTCTTAACCATTCCTTAACTTGAAACTCCCATATCTCGCGAACGAATTGACGAACTCGAGAAATTCCTGTTGCATCTGAAAGCAGAAACTCGTCCGATTACAACGGTATGTAAATTTTTGCCCTAGGCCATAGTAGCTATTGGTTTCGAGTATCAGACTTGCGAAAATTTTGATGGTTCCTCAACCATTCCTTAATTTCAAACTCCCATATCTAGCGAACGGAATGACTAACTCGAGAAATTCCTGTTGCATCTGAAAGCAGAAACTCGCTCGATTAGAAGGGTATGTGTATTTTTGCCCTAGGCCATAGTGGTTATTGGTTTCGAGTATCAGACTTGCGAAAATTTTGATGGTCCCTCAACCATTCCTTAACTTCAAACTCCCATATCTCGCGAACGGATTGACGAACTCGAGAAATTCCTGTTGCATCTGAAAGTAAAACCTCGCCCGATTACTACGGTATGTGTATTTTTCCCCTAGGCCATTGTAGTTATTGGTTTCGAATATCAGACTTGCGAAAATTTTGATGGTTTCTCAACCATTCCTTAACTTCAAACTCCCATATCTCGCGAACGGATTGACGAACTCGAGAAATTCCTGTTGCATCTGAAAGCAGATACTCGTCCGATTACAACGGTATGTGTATTTTTGCCCTATACCATAGTAGTTATTGGTTTCGAGTATCAGACTTGCGAAAATTTTGATGGTCTCTCAACCATTCCTTAACTTCAGACTCCCATATCTCGCGAACGGATAGACGAACTCGAGATTTTCCTGTTGCATCTGAAAGCAGAAACTCGCCCGATTACAACGGTATGTGTATTTTTGCCGTAGGCAATAGTAGTTATTGGTATCGAGTATCAGACTTGCGAAAATTCTGATGGTTTCTCAACCATTCCTCAACTTCAAACACCCATATCTCGCGAACGGATTGACGAACTCGAGAAATTCCTGTTGCATCTGAAAGTAGAACCACGCCCGATTACTACGATATGTGTATTTTTCCCCTAGGCCATTGTAGTTATTGGTTTCGAATATCAGACTTGCGAAAATTTTGATGGTTTCTCAACCATTCCTTAACTTCAAACTCCCATATCTCGCGAACGGATTGACGAACTCGAGAAATTCCTGTTGCATCTGAAAGTAGAAACTCGCCCGATTACTACGGTATGTTTATTTTTCCCCTAGGCCATTGTAGTTATTGGTTTCGAATATCAGACTTGCGAAAATTTTGATGGTTTCTCAACCATTCCTTAACTTCAACCTCCCATATCTCGCGAACGGATGACGAATTCGAGAAATACCTGTTGCATCTGAAAGCAGAATCTCGTCCGATTACAACGGTATGTGTATTTTTGCCCTAGGCCATAGTAGTTATTGGTTTCGAGTATCAGACTTGCGAAAATTTTGATGGTTTCTCAACCATTCCTTAACTTCAAACTCCCATATCTCGCGAACGGATTGACGAACTCGAGGAATTCCTGTTGCATCTAAAAGTAGAACCTCGCCCGATTACTACGATACGTGTATTTTTCCCCTAGGCCATTGTAGTTATTGGTTTCGAATATCAGACTTGCGAAAATTTTGATGGTTTCTCAACCATTCCTTAACTTCAACCTCCCATATCTCGCGAACGGATTGACGAACTCGAGAAATTCCTGTTGCATCTGAAAGCAGAAACTCGTCCGATTACAACGGTATGTGTATTTTTGCCCTAGGCCATAGTAGTTATTGGTTTCGAGTATCAGACTTGCGAAAATTTTGATGGTTCCTCAACCATTCCTTAACTTCAAACTCCCATATCTCGCGAACGGATTGTCGAACTCGAGAAATTCCTGTTGCATCTGAAAGCAGAAACTCGCCCGATAACAACGGTATGTGTATTTTTGCCCTAGGTCATAGTAGTTATTGGTTTCGAGTATCAGACTTGCGAAAATTTTGATGGTTTCTCAACCATTCCTTAACTTCAAACTCCCATATCTCGCGAAAGGATTGACAAACTCGAGAAATTCCTGTTGCATCTGAAAGCAGAAACTCGCCCGATTACAATGGCATGTGTATTTTTGCCCTAGGCCATTGTAGTTATTGGTTTCGAGTATCAGACATGCGAAGATTTTGATGGTTTCTTAACCATTCCTTAACTTCAAACTCCCATATCTCGCGAACGAATTGACGAACTCGAGAAATTCCTGTTGCATTTGAAAGCAGAAACTCGTCCGATTACAACGGTATGTGTATTTTTGCCGTAGGCAATAGTAGTTATTGGTTTCGAATATCAGACTTGCGAAAATTTTGATGGTTTCTCAACCATTCCTTAACTTCAACCTCCCATATCTCGCGAACGGATTGACGAACTCGAGAAATTCCTGTTGCATCTGAAAGCAGAAACTCGTCCGATTACAACGGTATGTGTATTTTTGCCCTATACCATAGTAGTTATTGGTTTCGCGTATCAGACTTGCGAAAATTTTGATGGTTTCTCAACCATTCCTTAACTTCAAACTCCCATATCTCGCGAACGGATTGACGAACTCGAGAAATTCCTGTTGCATCTGAAAGTAGAAACTCGCCCGATTACTACGGTATGTGTATTTTTGCCCTAGGCCATAGTAGTTATTGGTTTCGAGTATCAGACTTGCGAAAATTTTGATGGTTTCTCAACCATTCCTTAACTTCAAACTCCCATATCTCGCGAACGGATTGACGAACTCGAGAAATTCCTGTTGCATCTAAAAGTAGAACCTCGCCCGATTACTACGATATGTGTATTTTTCCCCTAGGCCATTGCAGTTATTGGTTTCGAATATCAGACTTGCGAAAATTTTGATGGTTTCTCAACCATTCCTTAACTTCAACCTCCCATATCTCGCGAACGGATTGACGAACTCGAGAAATTCCTGTTGCATCTGAAAGCAGAAACTCGTCCGATTACAACGGTATGTGTATTTTTTCCCTATACCATAGTAGTTATTAGTTTCGCGTATCAGACTTGCGAAAATTTTGATGGTTTCTCAACCATTCCTTATCTTCAAACTCCCATATCTCGCGAACGGATTGACAAACTCGAGAAATTCCTGTTGCATCTGAAAGCAGAAACTCACCCGATTACAATGGCATGTGTATTTTTGCCCTAGGCCATAGTAGTTATTGGTTTCGAGTATCAGACTTGCGAAAATTTTGATGGTTTCTCAACCATTCCTTAGCTTCAGACTCCCATATCTCGCGAACGGATTGACGAACACGATTATTTCCTGTTGCATCTGAAAGTAGAAAGTCTACCGATTACAACGGTATGTGCATTTTTTCCCTAGGCCATAGTAGTTATTGGTTTCGAGTATCAGACTTGCGAAAATTTCGATGGTTTCTCAACCATTCCTTAACTTCAAACTCCCATATTTCGCGAACGGATTGACGAACTCGAGAAATTCCTGTTGCATCTAAAAGTAGAATCTCGCCCGATTACAACGGTATGTCAATTTTTGCCCTAGGCCATAGTAGCTATTGGTTTCGAGTATCAGACTTGCGAAAATTTTGATGGTTTCTCAACCATTCCTTAACTTCAAACTCCCATATCTCGCGAACGGATTGACGAACACGATTATTTCCTGTTGCATCTGAAAGTAGAAAGTCTACCGATTACAACGGTATGTGCATTTTTGCCCTAGGCCATAGTAGTTATTGGTTTCGAGTATCAGACTTTCGAAAATTTCGATGGTTTCTCAACCATTCCTTAACTTCAAACTCCCATATCTCGCGAACGGATTGTCGAACTCGAGAAATTCCTGTTGCATCTGAAAGCAGAAACTCGCCCGATAACAACGGTATGTGTATTTTTGCCCTAGGTCATAGTGGTTATTGGTTTCGAGTATCAGACTTGCGAAAATTTTGATGGTTTCTCAACCGTTCCTTAAATTCAAACTCCCATGTCTCGCGAAAGGATTGACAAACTCGAGAAATTCCTGTTGCATCTGAAAGCAGAAACTCGTCCGATTACAACGGTATGTGAATTTTTGCCCTAGGCCATAGTAGTTATTGGTTTCGAGTATCAGACTTTCGAAAATTTTGATGGTTGCTCAACCATTCCTTAACTTCAAACTCCCATATCTCGCGAACGGAATGAGGAACTCGAGAAATTCCTGTTGCATCTGAAAGCAGAAACTCGCCCGATTACAATGGTGTGTGTACTTTTCCCCTAGGCCATAGTAGTTATTGTTTCCGAGTATCAGACTTGCGAAAATTCTGATGGTTTCTCAACCATTCATTAAATTCAAACTCCCATATCTCGCGAACTGATTGACGAACTCGAGAAATTCCTGTTGCATCTGAAAGTAGACACTCGCCCGATTACAACGGTATGTGTATTTTTCCCCTAGGCCATTGTAGTTATTGGTTTCGAGTATCAGACTTGCGAAAATTTTGATGGTTTCTTAACCATTCCTTAACTTCAAACTCCCATATCTCGCGAACGGAATGAGGAACTCGAGAAATTCCTGTTCCATCTGAAAGCAGAAACTCGCCCGATTAAAATGGTGTGTGTACTTTTCCCCTAGGCCATTCCAGTTATTGGTTTCTAGTGTCAGACTTGGGAAAATTTTGATGGTTTCTTAACCATTCCTTAACTTGAAACTCCCATATCTCGCGAACGGATTGACGAACTCGAGAAATTCCTGTTGCATCTGAAAGTAGACACTCGCCCGATTACAACGGTATGTGTATTTTTCCCCTAGGCCATTGAAGATATTGGTATCGAGTATCAGACTTGCGAAGATTCTGATGGTTTCTCAACCATTCTTTAACTTCAAACTCCCATATCTCGCGAACGGATTGACGATCTCGAGAAATTCCAGTTGCATCTGAAAGCAGAAACTCGCCCGATTACAACGGTATGTGTATTTTTGCCCTAGGCCATAGTAGTTATTGGTTTCGAGTATCAGACATGCGAAAATTCTTATGGTTTCTCAACCATTCATTAACTTCAAACTCCCATATCTCGCGAACGGATTGACGAACTCGAGAAATTCCTGTTGCATCTGAAAGTAGACACTCGCCCGATTACAACGGTATGTTTTTTTTTCCCCTAGGCCATTGTAGTTATTGGTTTCGAGTATCAGACTTGCGAAAATTTTGATGGTTTCTCAACCATTCCTTAACTTCAAACTCCCATATCTCGCGAACGGAATGAGGAACTCCAGAAATTCCTGTTGCATCTGAAAGCAGAAACTCGCCCGATTACAACGGTATGTGTATTTTTGCCCTAGGCCATAGTAGTTATTGTTTCCGAGTATCAGACTTGCGAAAATTCTGATGGTTTCTCAACCATTCATTAAATTCAAACTCCCATATCTCGCGAACGGATTGACGAACTCGAGAAATTCCTGTTGCATCTGAAAGTAGACACTCGCCCGATTACAACGGTATGTGTATTTTTCCCCTAGGCCATTGTAGTTATTGGTTTCGAGTATCAGACTTGCGAAAAATTTGATGGTTTCTCAACCATTCCTTAACTTCAAACTCCCATATCTCGCGAACGGAATGAGGAACTCGAGAAATTCCTGTTGCATCTGAAAGCAGAAACTCGCCCGATTACAATGGTGTGTGTACTTTTCCCCTAGGCCATTCCAGTTATTGGTTTCTAGTGTCAGACTTGCGAAAATTTTGATGGTTTCTCAACCATTCCTTAACTTCAAACTCCCATATCTCGCGAACGGATTGACGAACTCGATAAATTCCTGTTGCATCTGAAAGCAGAAACTCGTCCGATTACAACGGTATGTGTATTTTTGCCCTAGGCCATAGTAGTTATTGGTTTCGAGTATCAGGCTTGCGAAAATTTTGATGGTTCCTCAACCATTCCTTAACTTCAAACTCCCATATCTCGCGAACGGATTGTCGAACTCGAGAAATTCCTGTTGCATCTGAAAGCAGAAACTCGCCCGATAACAACGGTATGTGTATTTTTGCCCTAGGTCATAGTAGTTATTGGTTTGGAGTATCAGACTTGCGAAAATTTTCATGGTTTCTCAAACATTCCTTAACTTCAGACTCCCATATGTCGCTAACGGATTGACGAACTCGAGAAATTCCTGTTGCATCTGAAAGTAGACACTCGCCCGATTACAACGGTGTGTGTATTTTTCCCCTAGGCCATTGTAGTTATTGGTATCGAGTATCAGATTTGCGAAAATTCTGATGGTTTCTCAACCATTCCTTAACTTCAAACTCCCATGTCTCGCGAACGGATTGACGAACTCGAGAAATTCCTGTTGCATCTGAAAGTAGAACCTCGCCCGATTACTACCGTATGTGTATTTTTCCCCTAAGCCATTGTAGTTATTGGTTTCGAATATCAGACTTGCGAAAATTTTGATGGTTTCTCAACCATTCCTTAACTTCAAACTCCCATATCTCGCGAACGGATTGACGATCTCGAGAAATTCCTGTTGCATCTGAAAGCAGATACTCGTCCGATTACAACGGTATGTGTATTTTTGCCCTATACCATAGTAGTTATTGGTTTCGCTTATCAGACATGCGAAAATTTTGATGGTTTCTCAACCATTCCTTAACTTCAAACTCCCATATCTCGCGAACGGATTGACAAACTCGAGAAATTCCTGTTGCATCTGAAAGCAGAAACTCACCCGATTACAATGGCATGTGTATTTTTGCCCTAGGCCATAGTAGTTATTGGTTTCTAGTATCAGACATGCGAAGATTTTGATAGTTTCTTAACCATTCCTTAACTTCAAACTCCCATATCTCGATTCGAATTGACGAACTCGAGAAATTCCTGTTGCGTCTGAAAGCAGAAACTCGTCCGATTACAACGGTATGTGAATTTTTGCCCTAGGCCATAGTACTTATTGGTTTCCAGTATCAGACTTGCGAAAATTTTGATGGTTTCTCAACCATTCCTTAAATTCATATTTCCATATCTCGCTAACGGAATAAGGAAATCGAGAAAATCTTGTTGCATCTGAAAGCAGATACTCGCCCGATTACAACGGTATGTGTATTTTTGCCTTAGGCCATAGTAGTTATTGGTTTCGAGTATCACACTTGCGAAAATTTTGATGGATTCTCAACCATTCCTTAACTTTAAACTCCCATATCTCGCGAACGGATTGACGAACTCGGGAAATTCCTGTTGCATCTGAGAGCAGAAACTCGCCCGATTACAACGGCATGTGTATTTTTGCCCTAGGCCATAGTAGTTATTGGTTTCGAGTATCAGACATGCGAAGATTTTGATGGATTCTTAACCATTCCTTAACTTCAAACTCCCATATCTCGCGAACGGATTGACGAACTCGAGAAATTCCTGTTGCATCTGAAAGTAGACACTCGCCCGATTACAACGGTATGTGTATTTTTCCCCTAGGCCATTGTAGTTATTGGTTTCGAGTATCAGACTTGCGAAAAATTTGATGGTTTCTCAACCATTCCTTAACTTCAAACTCCCATATCTCGCGAACGGAATGAGGAACTCGAGAAATTCCTGTTGCATCTGAAAGCAGAAACTCGCCCGATTACAATGGTGTGTGTACTTTTCCCCTAGGCCATTCCAGTTATTGGTTTCTAGTGTCAGACTTGCGAAAATTTTGATGGTTTCTCAACCATTCCTTAACTTCAAACTCCCATATCTCGCGAACGGATTGACGAACTCGATAAATTCCTGTTGCATCTGAAAGCAGAAACTCGTCCGATTACAACGGTATGTGTATTTTTGCCCTAGGCCATAGTAGTTATTGGTTTCGAGTATCAGGCCTGCGAAAATTTTGATGGTTCCTCAACCATTCCTTAACTTCAAACTCCCATATCTCGCGAACGGATTGTCGAACTCGAGAAATTCCTGTTGCATCTGAAAGCAGAAACTCGCCCGATAACAACGGTATGTGTATTTTTGCCCTAGGTCATAGTAGTTATTGGTTTGGAGTATCAGACTTGCGAAAATTTTCATGGTTTCTCAAACATTCCTTAACTTCAGACTCCCATATGTCGCTAACGGATTGACGAACTCGAGAAATTCCTGTTGCATCTGAAAGTAGACACTCGCCCGATTACAACGGTGTGTGTATTTTTCCCCTAGGCCATTGTAGTTATTGGTATCGAGTATCAGATTTGCGAAAATTCTGATGGTTTCTCAACCATTCCTTAACTTCAAACTCCCATGTCTCGCGAACGGATTGACGAACTCGAGAAATTCCTGTTGCATCTGAAAGTAGAACCTCGCCCGATTACTACCGTATGTGTATTTTTCCCCTAAGCCATTGTAGTTATTGGTTTCGAATATCAGACTTGCGAAAATTTTGATGGTTTCTCAACCATTCCTTAACTTCAAACTCCCATATCTCGCGAACGGATTGACGATCTCGAGAAATTCCTGTTGCATCTGAAAGCAGATACTCGTCCGATTACAACGGTATGTGTATTTTTGCCCTATACCATAGTAGTTATTGGTTTCGCTTATCAGACATGCGAAAATTTTGATGGTTTCTCAACCATTCCTTAACTTCAAACTCCCATATCTCGCGAACGGATTGACAAACTCGAGAAATTCCTGTTGCATCTGAAAGCAGAAACTCACCCGATTACAATGGCATGTGTATTTTTGCCCTAGGCCATAGTAGTTATTGGTTTCTAGTATCAGACATGCGAAGATTTTGATAGTTTCTTAACCATTCCTTAACTTCAAACTCCCATATCTCGATTCGAATTGACGAACTCGAGAAATTCCTGTTGCGTCTGAAAGCAGAAACTCGTCCGA